>NC_134433.1:15177395-15344895 GCF_030867145.1 Opisthocomus hoazin | reverse complement strand
GGGAAATGAGTCCTGCTCCTCAAAACTGTTCGTGGGTTTTGATAGCAACAAACCTCACGCATAACCCCCTCGCCGCTCCCCTGAGTGCCCCACCCGCACAGGGGCTTCCACCCACCGTGCTGCGTTGGCTGTGAGGGTGGAGGACGCTGAGGAAGGTGTGACCGACCCTGACCCTGCTCCTTCTCCTAACCAGGCTGAAGACCTCCTGGAAATGTCCCTACAGCCCCTTCCGTGGGGCTGGGTACAAGGCTCCAGGAGAAAAACAGTGCTTTCCTGCTCGGGAGATGGATGAGAGACATCCCAGCCCCAGAAAAAACTCCTTTGCTTTCAAGAGGGAGGGGTTTTCACCCGGGACGAAGCCTGGGCTTCGTGCAGGTGAGGTCTGGTTTTAGGTGAATTGCCCTGAAGGTCACCCGCTAGTCATCGTGCCACTTCAACCACCTGAGCTGTCAGCTGAGATAGTTAAAGCACCTCTCGGACAGGAGGCAACTGTTAAATAACAGAGCCAGTGCTTGTTCTTGGGATGGGAGAAACCACCCCTGGTGTGATGCTCCTGCTTCCATTCCTTATGCTATCCCAGCCAGCTCCCAGGTCCCTACTGTCACACGTCACGTTACCTCCTCGGAGGCCAGAGATGTCCCCACACATCACCCACCTCTGTGCCTCCCATCTGCAACTGCTCCACCTGGGCTGTGGCCAAGAGCCTGCAGCGTGTCCCTGTGCCCCCGTGCAGCCCCCAGCACCGAGCCCTCTTCCCGTCTGATGAGGAGAGGTTGGTTTTGTGAACCCTGCTCGAGCCTTGGGGCAGGAACCGAGGTGGGAACCGCTCCCCGCTGCGCCGGGCAGGGGTCCCGCCTGCATCAGGTGGGGAAGGAGCCCTCCAAGCTGACCGCTCGGCGGCTCTCCCCAAGCCCTAGGCTATGAAGTACTCCCAACTGAGTTCAAAATTTGTGAAAGTTTTGTTTTGCCTTAAAAAAACCCCACAAAATAATAACAAAGCAAAAATTCATGAATTCCAATAACATTCAAATCTCCCCCGGATTAGGCTTCTCGCTGGCCCCAGCTGGAGCAGACGCCAGTAAATCAGCGCTGGGGAAATGCCCTGGTGATATTTTCTTATCCAGCATTTAGGAAGCAAACGGCGTTACCAGTTAAAATCCAACGCTGCGTACGGCAGAGCCCCGGCAGGCTCCGGGGCCGGCGGGAGCAGCCCAGCACGGCTCTGCCGCAGCCCCGGCCGTCCCAGCCCGACCCGCAGCGTCTCAGCGCAGGGCTTTGCCGTCACGTTGGGCAGGGCGACGAGCGGGTGCAGCCCTGGACAGCCGTGGCCGCCTTCCCTTCAGCACAGTTTTCCCTATTTCTACATTACAATCAGTAAGACGCGTGTTTCGCTACTCCCGTGCTCTGACGGAGCGGCTTTGGACCCTTCTCCGAAGGCAGCGGGACGTCACCTCCAGGGCCACGGCCAGGCGGTGCTGCAAGGAACGCGACCAGGCTCAGCCTGACGTTACCACCCTGCAGCAACGCCGATGCTGATGGACCCCTGCGCAGAGCCCTTCTGGCTCTGCCAGCAGAACTGCCCGCAGCCGGTCCCGGCGGGACCTCCCCGAGGCCGCCCGTGCTCCTGCCCTCTGCCACGTCCACCACGGGCCAAGCCTCTTCGGGCTGCGCTGGGCACACGCAGGCGCGTTACGGAGCCGCGCAGCACACCGGTCAGCTATTCCAGGCATCCGACAGCTCGGTTGGAGCTACCGCTACGAGTGGGCTGATGGTTATCCGGAAATCCAGGCACGGGGCCAAAGTCCACAAATTCTGGCTGGGCAAAACTTCCAGGCTGGGAAACCTGGACATATGGGAGCCCCCATCCGTGCCATCGCAAGGCTCGAGCCAGGAGGGCGGCAGGACCAGGATAGTCAGGACACCGCGGCGTCATCAGGGCTGTATCTATTTTCAGCTCTGTTTGTACCCGGAGGGGAACGCGCATTATGTAGTGTAAAATGGGTAAGGTGTTTTGGGGATTGGTGGAGAAGCCATCAGTGCAGCATGCAGACGAAGATTATATTATGATTAATCAAGTTAATGTACTGTACATCATTAACACTAAAATTTTCAGAAGAGGAGTGTCCAGGTTGCGTGGGTGAGGTTTTATTCCTCTTGATTAGAAAGGGCTAATTTCCTACAAAACATACAATCTTATTTACTTTTCTTTTTTTTCAAATTCCTCTGACTCAGGGAGGTATTTTGCCCTACAGCTCTGGCAAACCTTGCTGCACCACTCTTCAGAGTCCTTCCCCAGCCCGGACCAGTCTTTCTGCAAAGCGAGGGCCTGAGCCAGCAAGCCCCAGGTACTGCCCACGGTGGTCCCTGCCTGGAGTGGTCTCTCAGAGGCCAGCGAGATGCTCCGAGGCTCCGCGCTGCCGCAGGAGAGGCCCCAGCAGACGGGGGAAGTCAGGAGGCAGGACAGCATAAGAAGGCTGCCGAGGGAGAGATGGGAACTGCAGCTGACAGAAACTTTGGGGTGTTTTCCCCTCTTTATACACGTACTGAAGTTGGCCCCTTTGTTTCCGAAACGCTCGCTCCTTGCTGAGCAGGTCACGGCACGGATGAAGTACTCCAAATGCATTTTGCTCTCAAAGTATTGACGACCCAAAGGAGGTAAACCGCGTCATCCCACCCTCTATCCCAAACCCCACACGTGCTCGGAATGGGAGGGGATTCTGCCCCTCTGCTCCGCTCTGGTGAGACCACCCCGGGAGTCCTGCGTCCAGCTCTGGAGCCCTCAGCATAGGACAGACCTGGAGCTGTGGGAGCGGGGCCCCAGCAATGATGCGAGGGTTGGAACCCCTCTGCTGGGAGGAAAGGCTGGGACAGCTGGGGCTGTTCAGCCTGGAGAGGAGAAGGCTGCGGGGAGACCTCACAGCAGCTTGCCAGTGCCTGAAGGGGGGCTACAAGAGAGCTGCAGAAGGGCTTTTTACAAGGACATGGAGTGATAGGACAAGGGGTGGTGGCTCTAAACTGAAAGAAGGGAGACTGAGATTAGATATAAGGAAGAAATTCTTCATCGTGAGGGTGGTGAGGCCCTGGCCCAGGCTGCCCAGAGAAGCTGTGGCTGCCCCCTCCCTAGCAGGGCTCAAGGCCAGGTTGGATGGGGCTTGGAGCACCCTGGGCTGGTGGAAGGGGTCCCTGCCCATGGCAGTGGGGTTGGAACGAGATGGTCTATAAGGTCCCTTCCAACCCAAAGCATTCTGTGACACTATGAAACAACAATTTTGGGTAGAGGGCTGGGTTGAGGTTCTTTCCCTGAAAACTCTTCCCCAAACTCCACCCACCCTTGCGCATATGCACAAAGGGGCACAAATGGCCGGTCCGGTGGAGGTCCCCTGGGAAGTTGACCAGGGGCACTGGGGACAGGGAGTAACTTTGCCACGTGGATCATCTATCAGGGCCCAGACAACGCTTTTCAATGGGGATTTAATGATGATGAGCAGCAGACCCCTTCCCGCTTTTACGTCACCCCTGGGAGGCTGCGGAGAGACAGGCTTTCACGGCCAGCTTGCACTTTCCCTGACCCTTGAACCTCGGGGCCAGCACTTTTATGGGGATGAAGCGACACCGTTCCTGTAACCTGCCTCGGGGGCCCTGAAAAATTAGACTGAATCAAAGCAGAAAATGAGTTTTCATTTATCTTGTGATGATGCACGAGGTTACATGAAAGACAAATAGCTGCTTCTGACTCTTCCTTTATCATTGTCACTGCAATTAATAGGCTGTGGCCTTCGTTACTGTGTTAGTACTAAAGAGACCACGGGCCCCGGGGGACGTTAACGAGAGGAGAAAAGCAGTCCAATCTTCTAAAAGTTCTGTCATGTTATGATACGCTAACCTGTTTCTTTTAAACTTGCTGTTGAAGTGCCGGTGACTCAGCTGGGTGAGCAGAGCATTGACGCTACCAGAGCTGATCTGCTGCCCTCATCAGCGGCGTCACCGGTCCCCGCTCCCTTCGGCTGGGGCGGTGGCAAGGGATGGGCAGTGGGGAAGGGCAAGGAGACGTGGGCGAGGGCTCTCTGAGGCTTGATGGCCTTCAGTGGCACCCCTGTGCTGTGGCAGAGGTCCCCAGGTTGGGTGGTCCCTAGCTGGCATCTAGGTCAACATGCAAGCTTGATGTTACCTCCGGGATGGTGGGAGCTCAAGTTTTCTTTTTGGGCCCCACAGCAGGACTATTTCGAGCACGGGTGACACAAGCTGCCCTGGCAGCACAGCCATCCCCCAGCCCACACTGCTAGCCTTTGGTTTCCAAGCTTGCTGCAGCCCATGTCTTGGTCCTCTGTCCCACCAGTGGGGCCACCTCCACCTCATCCTCTCCTACAGCCCACATGGCCTCTCTGCTCACACCATCACCACAAGACACCTTCTCTCCTTCATTATACTGCATCCCAACCCCCAGGTTCCCATCCCGACGGAGTGAAGAAAGCAGTCCACGTTATTCCCACCATCAGTTACACAGGACAGGGAGTCATCTGTCACCTGAAACACATGCACCACCACAGATCTTTTCCCACCTCATAAAAGCAGATGAGCCGTGTGTGTGTGCTTGCGCGGTGGCTTCGGCTGCGTGCCGAGAAGGATGCTCGAGCTGAAAGCCGGTCCAGGGGACACAGCCGGGCCTGACCTCCTCACCGGCTTGGTGTCACTGAGCCCTGTGTGATTTATTCTGCCACTTTAATGCCATCTGCCTGCTTTTTCTGACTGTATGGCTCCAGGTACACAGAATCAGCTTAGATTCTCCCATTGCCTCTGTCCTTCCACTGCTGAGGATGAGGATCCTGAGGGGTTTCCAACTCTCCTGTCCCATCAGCCACCCCCAGGGACAGCACTGCCTCTCCCAGGGCTGCAGTACCAGGGACAAAGTTTCTCATCTCACAAAATAACAGCAAAAGAGAGGAGTACAGACACAAAGTGATACCACAGAGCCAATATCCTGCAGGACCTGCTCACAAATTCCCATGCCAGCGACAAGCCTGTCCAGGCTGTCAGAAAAACCCCAAGCTTTCCTGTTACTGGTTTTCTCAAGAACTGCTTGAACATCCTTTGCTTAGGCCTGGAATAAAGCCCCACGAACCAGACCAAGCCCTCCCCAGCCCGGGCTGCCCACCGAGATGCAGACCGTGCTTGGAAAGCTGCGGAGCAGCTCCCCTGGGACCTGCGCTCACACCTAATCCGAAGCGGAGCCGTTTTGGCTCTCCCCTGCTGCTCCCTCCAGCTGCCGGGGACGGGCTCTGGGGCAGCTGGACTGGGACCAGTGAGAACCAGCAATCCCACTTGGAGGGAGCTCCAAAGCAGAGAAAGTCGCCGGGGTTCAATGTGCAGAGCCAGACTTCTCCCCGTCTTCAGTTTGAGACTCCAACACGTTCAAAGATCTTTATACATATCCAAGACAAACTTGGCTGTATAATTAGAAGCTTAAGTAAATCTACCCCAAATTTTCAAAAGATTTTGTGGGCTCGTGCTTAAATTAATTTAGGGGTTTCCCATTCAAAGCCAACTCTGCACTGCAACCTGACTTTGACCTTTATCATTATATTTTGGTGCTAAGACACTCTTAAAGGCTTTGGTGTAGCCTATTCTTATGTGCTTGTGGCACTATTCTCTTTAATCGGTGCTTTTTGAGGTTAATTGAAAAGGAATCCATGATTGGCAAATTGAAATTAAGAGAATTTTGTGAGGATTAAAGTTGTCCTGAAACAGTAGGGAGAAAAATGTTTATCTGGGAAAACGAAATGGCCATGCTGGTGATGTACGTTCCCTGTCCCACAGCTCGGGTGTCCCCACATCCTGAGCTCCTGTAACGGCGAAACGAGGGGCCGTGCAGGGGCTGGTCCACACCAGGACGATGCTCTGGGTATAAAGGCTCACTTCAATCTAAATGCAGTTAACATGCTCAGAGTCATTTGGGATAAATGGGATACTTAAGGACACATGATGGCTAATCTCTGCTATGACATTTGTGGAGGAGGAGGAGGAATAATTTAGACGGAGGGTATTATACTGCTCACGAGTTATCCCCTCTCTCCCCCCAGAAGTGGAACTAATTGTGAGCAGGATAGCTGGGCACACTCATGGCACCTCCTGGTCAAGGGTCCTGAGACATCTTGCCAGGGTTGTCCAGCTCCTCTGCAAATGCATTACTGACCCTGTTTTGCAGACAGGGAACCGAGACACAGAGCATCGCAACATAGCTCCGAGACCGTGCCGCAGAGCCTGCGAGCTCAGACGCCCGGTGCATTCGCAGGCAAGGGAGCCACAGTGGTAGAAACAGCAGGAGACGGTGGCGGGGCAGCTCGATACCGTCGGTGATACACGGGCCGGGGGCAGGCACAGACCCTGCCGCTCACCTGCCTTCCCAGAAACAGCAGGAGTATTTCTGGGGCTTGTACAGCAGGGCTCAGCCAAGAAGCGCTCGTGTTTCTGAAGTTAGAGACATTTTTTACATGTACTTTTAGATGCAGATTCTAGGATTTGCACCTCTCATGCTGTTGAGGGTCTTTCAAGCATCAATTTCTTGATCTGCACTTCAAAAATATTGCGAATTATCAGCAGAATCAAGAAAGCCAAAATATTTTCAGCTGATTTTCCACGGCCTTTGTTCATCGCAGACTTGGCAAATCCCCGGCTCCGAGTACTGCTGCTCCCCAGTGCTAGAGCAGAAGTATCAGCAGACAACTGTTCATTAAACCAAGCATTGCAGCATGGGTTTGGGGGACCCGCAAGATCGTATCAGTGGGAAAACATCACTCCTTCCCCAGTCCTGACCCCTCTGAACTCCACAGCAAGACTCCCCTTGACTTCCTGGAGCCGGGATTTCGCCCCTAGATGGCTCTAGGATATAAGTTGTTCCCGGCTATGCTGAAGGATGATTTGAAAATCTCCCTTCCCTGTTTGTGTCACAGCAGCACCTGAGGGCCTGGGTATTTCCTACGGACGCTGTGGGTAGCAGGGTCCCTGTCCCAGAGCCTGTGCCGTGCACGGTGCAATGCCCCCTCGCCCAGCCTGGAGAGCCCGCGGTGCGGCAGAGGCTGGAGACCTAGGTGAGAAAAGACGCGGCAGCGCTGGCAAGCATTCCGGCATTTGTAAGCTGCTCTTCTGAACCCATGACAAAACCTCCTTTAGTTTCTGTCAATGAACCCCCCAGCTCTGAAATGCTGCTGGTGCCGTAAGCAGCAGGGCCAGATCCGAAACATGGTTCTTGGGGTTAGGATAAAACTCACCAACACATCGCTTTGGACAGACAGAAGATGCGTATGGAAGAGTGAGAGATCCTGGGAAGGGAGAGGAAAAGGGAAAGAGGCAACTTCGGGAAAGAAGAAACGCACTAGCTGTTCCCTCCTGCCCTGCTGGTGAAGCTTTCTCCACCTGCTGGTAATTAAAATACAAATGATATGGCCAGGAGATCCCTGCCCGCAGAGACGCATTGCCCATTTCCGCCACAGAGATGAAAAGTTTAACCACCATTAATGGAGTGGTGGGGAAAGCGTGGCCATACACACTCCATCACATATTTATGATGCTTGAAAAAAGATCAATAGAAGCTATATGCAAGGGTCTATAAATTTAATGTAGCATGATCATTTAGTATCAGTTGTTTCTTAGATTAATAACACAGGGATGGGCCGCAATGCTGAAACATAATAAAGTAACGCTGACTTCTTACGTACAACGTGCCTTGAGCCGGCTCCATCGCCCCGGCCCTTTGCTAGATGCTGCCTCCGGCAGCGGCAGGGACTCAGCCACCGGCATGCCTGGGCCAGCCCGGCACGCACGGCCGATGGCAACGCTTCCTTGGCCACCGGCGCGCACAAGCTGCAAGCCAGAGGGAAGAAACCGTGCCCTGAAGATGTCCCCGCTGCAAGTGTCACAGCGCAGGGACAAAGCCCTCCAAGCCGCGCGCTTGCTTCCTCCACCCCGCCGGAGGGAAAAGCGCTCAGCATCCCCCTCCCGCGCCGGAACATCCCTGCCTGTCTCCACGGGCTGCACAGGGGCCAAGGACTGGCTCTTCGCCTTGACCACAATATGTTATGGTTCAGTGGAAGGACCTTAAACTTACAGACAAGGACAAGGCAGTAAAAGATGAAGCACCTGAACCCCCCATTTCCAGATTACTAGACCCCAGGTGTGTGCTAGGGAGCAGTTAAATTTCATCATTACCCTTTCTTCTATGGTATTTTTTATAGTCCTTTTTACTACTGGCACTAAAGGTGCCGGACGCATCCCAGGAGCTAAGAGGACATCACTCGTCAACCTGACTGCTCGCTGATATAAAAAAATGACAAGTCCTGGCTTAATCTTTCTGATAACTGTGTTCTGCATGGCCCATCCATCTCCATGGAGGAGTTTTGGTGAAGCCGGAAGACAAGAACATCACAGCATTTAAGAATGAAAAATTAAGTGCCCTTTTTGAGCACAGCATGGAGCTTATTACCGCAGAAGTGTTCGCCTGCTACTCCTCAGGTTGTGTGCATGTGCCCGCACTCGTCTGGAGCAAAGCTCCTGCTTTCAGCCTTTAATAATTTGGCCGCAAAGAGAAAAACAGAAAAAAACCAGACAGACCGACTGACCGATTCAAAAGACCAGCAAATTCGGAGAGCTCTGACTTCAGAGCAGTCAAACCCAGGGACACAGGGACATGAGCCTGCCGACGGGCTTCCAAAGCACCGCTGGGGCTCCGCGTCCGCCCGCAGCGGCAGAGCCGTGCCTAGAGCTGGTGAGAGCCTCATGACAGATCTCCTAAAGCTCCAGCTCTCGGATTCATGGGAAGATAAGAAAGCTTGATGTAGGGGTAAAACCCGTGGTTGCGGAGGAAAGTTTTAAATGAGACAAAACAGCTTAAAGCAAATGCAGAAAGCCCCCCAAATTCTTACTTTTCTAGTACCATTTTTTTTCATTCTGCAAGTTGGTGTTGCTGAGCTTTATCCTGACGTGCCAGTTGGTCCCTGAGACCTGGGGCAACCAGCATCACCCTACCCAGGCCCCATTCACTTGAAGATTTTCAAAAACACAGGTGCTAGCCACAGATACTGCTGTATCAGAAATTAGGCTTTTTTTCACAAATCTCGTGCCTTCTCTATCTCTGTCTGGCTGTGGTGTCATCTTGCCAAAGAGCAGGTGGAGATCTGCAGCCCCAGAGGCAGGACGGCAGCTCTCTGCCCAGCTCCCTCCCACCCCTCCGTCCGTCCACAGATGTTGCAGCTTCATGTGAACTGGCAGCATAGCAAATTGTAACTTAATTAACTCTTAAGCATTCCTGTAATCCAGGCTGACAGGGCTGTCCCAGCCCTTTGGTTCGAGAGTCCCACCTGCATTGTCTCTTTTGGCAGGCCAAGGGTATTGTTTGAGGAGCCAAAGTGGATTGAGTTGTCTTGGAGGGACGACTTGAAGCCCCTATGCTGGGATGCAAGCTCCCACCAGGCTCCAGCTATGCCTGGATGTCAGCACACCCTGGCTTATAAAGGCCCAGACTGGCTTGTTTTAAGCCGTTCTTGTTGATTTTAAAGAGTCAATTGAAAACTACTTTAGTAATGGATAAGGAGCCACATGGATGGGCTTGGAGAAGTTCCCTGTCCTGGCGCAGGCGGGCACTGAGCTGCAGGAACCACCTCCAGCGAGAGGGGAAGGGGTTTTCCAACCACAGTTGCTAAACCCACGGCTTCTCCATGCAAGCGACCAGAGAAAAGCAAGCCAGCCCTAGCAGGGAGATGGTTGCCTGACCCCCTGGGAATTGCTGCCCTTCCCCACGTGCTTCACCTACGGCTCTGATGGTCATGGGAGGTAGAGGAGCTTGGGTGCTGCTCCACAGGGCAGAGCTGGGCTGACGCCGAGCGAGTCCCTGATTTCCCTGAGCCTCAGCTCTCGCTCAGCCACAGCCAGACCAGGACACTGCCCTCGGCACAGGGTGAGCACCCCGGCAAGGAGCTGCTCACACCACAGTGCAGACACCACAGAGGAACCAACACGAGCTCTTGACCTCATTGCCCTGTAGGCCAGCACGCCAGAAATCGAAGTCTGCCCGGCCTGTTTCAGGCACCGAACCGTGAATTGTCCTCCCGGGTCATTTGAAATGACTTTTTGCCTCCTTCTCCTCCAGCTCTGAGGAGTCCCTTTGAGCAAGACATCTCTCACGGGCTTTAATGGGGAGAAGGCGGCCAGCATTAAAACAATACACGAGGGAGAGGAGAGAGGTGGAAATTTTCCATTGAAACCTACTTTTTGTGGAAAATTGGGTTTCCAACAAAGTGAAAACGAGTGCTTCTTCTTTTCCTGCTGTTTTGATTTTTCAGCAGAAAATTAAAGAGAAGAACACTGTCACAGTTCCTTTCCCTTTTTTTTCTTTTTCAGCTTGTTTTGGCCAAAGGATATAAAAGATACGGTGGGTCCCTTCCACAGTTTCTCAGGTTTCCTATTTTCAGCTTCCTGATGCAAACCTGGGATTCTGCGTGGGGAATTCAAACAACCAAACAACCCCCCCGAGCTTCCCTTGGCTCCCCGCAGCCCTCTTGTCCAGGCCACTGACACGTTGCAGTATTGACCCACGCGGAGCCTTAGCCGCTCCGTCCTTTTCCATAGGATTTATGTGGATTTCAGGTTTCCCAAGCCTCCCAGTCCTTCCACGGAAGCTATCTGGCACTTCACAATATGTGTCCTGGACATGATCTCTGTTTCCTCCCCCGCTGCACCTTGCTGTGTGAATAGGACTCCCGTGGCACACCTTGCCCAGCACAAAGATGCTGGTCTGCTATCACAGTGTCACGATAAAGAGCCACAGTACGTCTGGCACACACGGCCCTGATGGAGAAGCCGGTTTGCTCCTTCCCCTGTTGAAGACAGAGAACATTTAATGCGACCCCAGCACCCTGGCAGCAGGCCGGGGTCTTGGCAGAAAGGGACGCGGGGCTCAGCCTGGGCAGACGCGCGTCGCAGCGCTGCGACCGGCGCTCATCTGGGGCAGCTTTGAGGGAGTTGATCCACCAACCCTTCTCAACGCCGGAGCAGCGGGACCCGATAACTGCACACGCCTTTCGGAGTGCTAAGCATCATCAATGAGAACTGCTAAATAAATTCTGCCAATTAAAACACCTGGTTCCCTCCATTCTACCTGTCATTAAAGAAAGTTTCATTTATGAAGTGCATTAATCGTTGGATCTCCAAAGCCCCATAAACCTGTGAACCTGTGAATCCTGCCTGGTGTATAATCTTCTAATCTCCTCCTCCTTAATCTGCTCGCTATGGAAACCCCTGTCATTAGGAAACAAATGGCTTTGTGGGCTGCCTTATTATTTGCAAGGCAAGATGTAAAAGAGGGCGAAGCTGATCTGGGAGGACAGTATAAATTACTGTGGTGTTTACTTCGGTCATGTAAAAGAGCTAAGCAGTGACTGGTAATAAAATAGCAATCCCGTTATCAGAGGAAAGTTTTCAAACCAGATTAAGGGGGATGCTGTCTGCTCCGTTATCGTGCCTGCCCTCTTCCCGCCGGGGTGTTTATCGGGTAAGGGACTTCGGGCAGAGATGCGCGTGTTCATTTGTTATTAATTCCCGCCTTGTTTTGTGAGAGGCGAAGCCAGAGGCTAACGAAGGTGAACCCCGTAGCCTGCCTGCTTGCTGCTGCGGACAGCACCCCCGGGGTGCACTCTTGATGGGTGCCAGGAAGGTGACGCAGCCTCTTCCCCGTCACTTGGGTGCAGCCACCCCAAATTGGTAGTGATGGCTGCATCCGAGCTGGGAACCGACACGACTGGAGCTTGCGCACAGCCTTTGGTAAATCAGTGCTCTGGCCAAGCTGCATCCTTCGTTAGCTGTGCCCCGCACGTGAAACACAATTACCCCTGCCCAAGTGCTAGCTGTTACTGCTTGCATTTTGGTTGCTGTTTGTAGGTCCCCACTTTTTCCCACCTGAGTGATTCCGTTTTCCTAATCAAAAGGTGTAGGAGGAGAAAGAGAGAAAGTCTGCTGTATTTCAGGGGATGGGAAAGCCGGTCGAGACAGCGCGAACCTGGAGCAGCATCTCGTCTCGTCAGCCTGGCCTGGGACATCCCCACGCTCCGCGTGCCTGTGACGCTGAGGGTGCTGGAGCTCCCGTGTCAGCTGGGACACTGCACACTTATGCAGCATGGAGTTGTACAAATCAGGCACTGTCCCGGCTCAAACCCAACCGACAGCAACGAGTAACAGGAGCAGTGACAACAGCAGGACAACTAGATACAAAGGGTAATCGGCCCCCTGAAAATACACCCATGACTCTGCATTGAGAAAGTATCCCTTTTTTTTTTTAAACTGGGAGGACACACTGAGTCAGAAAGATGAAAGGTTGGAGTCCTTTTCTGAAATCAAGGAGGGATGGAGGAGACAGTGGTGGAAAAACCCTGGGGGTGGGCGTGAGCAAGGGACCGGCTCCGGGCGAGAGGCGGCCGGGCACTGCGGAGCAGGGAATTGCTGAATGGCTGCTTCCTCCAGAGCCATTACCAGCGCTGACCTTCGGCTCAGCCAGCATGGTACCCAGCCCTGCTGAAACCTCATCCATCAGTGACCCTGAGGAGGAGGAGACACGGGCGAGAGGAAACCGGGGAAAAAAGCAACGTGACATAAGAAGAGAATTAGAAAAGCAGGCACCCCAATTCTAAATGTGCTGACGGTGCTGTGCTGTAATTAATAAGCACCAAATCTAACGGGGATTCGTATAGCGCAGGGAAGAGCACCTCATTAATCAAAGCCCAAGGTGTCAAGATGCCAAACAGGAGGAGGACCCTCCAGACAGAGGCAGGGAGTGGAACGGTCCTCCGGAGTGAGAGCCGCGGCTGTGGCATGCCCTCCTGATCAGGCAGGTACAAAACAAAATTAAAAACCCTGAAATACGACCCACAAACCAAAACCAGTTTAAAGCATAAAGTTCTTGAGGACTCTAGCGTCTTTTTCCTGCCTGGAAGAGATGGGGACACGGCAAGTGCTGCGTCAAGCTGGATGTCACGTCTAAATCTGCTACCAGAAAACCCTGGCTAGTCAGAAGCTCAACGCCCGTATCAGAAGACGCCAGATGCTGGAGTCTGCAGATATCAATTCAACAACACAGAGGGAGTTATGGTCCAGCCTCAAGCGATGCTGTGCACGGGGGACTTGCTAGAGATGAGTGAACACCTGAGCTACAGAGCGGCTAGTGACCCAGGCTTGCCGGCACACGGAGCAACGAGACAACAGCAAAGCAGAGCTGGTGCAAAGGGCTAACCACCGCCTGAATCCATTTGTGCTTTTTCATTTCATTGCAGTCATCCTCCCCTTCCCTCTCTTCTGGCAGCTCTGTCCCTCTCCATCCCGACACTGCGATTTCCCGTTCCTCTGTGGGTGCGTTTTCACGAGCTGAGCTCATTCCATTTGCGTCCCCACCTAGATCTCTTGGACTACTTTGATTTTTTGCCTTGTTTATCTGCTAACACAGTATAATTTAAAGAACAAAAAAGGACTATTCATTTTTTGAGAGAAGAGAAGAAAGGAGGCTTGCCAGCTATTTAGCTAAGCCTTCTTTGATAGAAAACTTTAGCAGGCAATCATCAGTAAACCCAGTATTTGCAAAATGGAAATAAATGAGAATCGTGTCTGGAAGCCCAACGCGTCCATCTCCACGTGCTTTGTATTGCTTTTGTGCCGGCTGCCTCCAGACTCGGCTATCCAAATCCTTCTCTGAGGGTGCTGGATGTGGCCTCTAGCCCCAGTCGTCACCACTGGCTTACTGGGAAGCCCTGGGAAGGGCGTTTTGTCCCGATCTCTCCTGAACAGAACAAGGACAGCAGAAGCGGTGATTTCTGTTTGAGATTAATCAATGTAAGGTGCCAGAGAAAGCCTGGCAGTCGTTGCTGTCACTAAGAGGTCACTGCGCCCGAGGCTGAAGAAGGAAAGAGCCGAGGAACGCCGAGGTTCGGGACCGCCCGAGCCAGCCCGGCCGCCGCAGGCGTCTCTCCCCGCAGCATCCCGAGCAGCGCACACCCACACCCGCAGCCCCAGCTGAGGAAGGGACTGCCTGATGCAGAGCTCGACACGCGCTTCGTAGCGAAGGGTTTCCACCCGTCCCCTGCTATCCACAGCAGCGCTACCTAAACTTTTCCTTATAAACATAGATTCATAAAAACAAGAGCAGCAACAAAAACATATTAACGCCTCTAGTTGCTTATTCACAGTCAACGGTTATGTTTTCCTTCAAGCAAGCCATTAAACTTGTTAGCTTCTGGTTAGACACTAATTCTCCTTTTCAAAGCAGCAGTGTGTTAGGAATTATGTTAATGAAGTATAAATCAAATCCATGCTTAAGTCAAAAGGCTGATGCCATCTAAACACCTCCTATGTATCAACAGCAATACGATTCCATAGGTGTAATCCATCAGCAGCCAATCTGGTCAGCTACTTCATTAAAGATAGACAATTAATGTCCAGTAATAATCTGCTGTCTTGGTTTTGTTGTTCTTGAGGAAAAAAAAATAATGAAAAACTCCATTTTTAGGCAGTCTTAAATAGCGTATTTTAAAGGAGATAATTGTTGAACATTAATTTGCTATCAATCAGGAGTGCAATTCGAGTTATCTCTTTACCTGATCACGCTGAAAAGCTTGAAGGGGGAGAGCAAACAGCAACAGGAGGCTGCTGGGAACAGGGAGCTGCCAATAACCGCGTCGGAAAATGAGGAATTCCCAGGATAATGGTGACACTACTTATATATGAATGGTGTTTCCAACGTAAAATATGGAGATAACCAAGCAACAAATAGGTCATTTCTCCTAGCACTTCACTGGCAGAGAGTATTTTTGTAGCACGAACACCATCTGTTTTCTGTAACCTCGGCTATTTGGGGTATTTATTGGTGCTTGCTGTTGTCCCAGGACCTCTCTGGAGAGGGGAGTTTGATCTGCAGCGCTTCCTCACCTGGTGTGTGCGAGACATGAGCGCGCCGGTTATCTGCGGGGATGGGGCATCCATCAACTGGATGGTGACACTTTGGCCCAGGAAAGAGAACAGAAAAGGGAAAGAAAGAAAAGGAGAGAAGAAGAAAAAAAAAAAAAAAAAAAAAAAAAAAAAAATCTATCTCCCTTTTCAGGTCTCCATCATCCAAAAGATATACGACACAAAAGGTGTCCTGGCTGTACCATGCAGAAAAATGTCACCCCTGCCTACAACTATGCCAGGCAGCCAAGGAGCGTGTTGGCGTATTCAGACCCGAGAAATCCCAGCGAATGCCAGCAAAGTGATGCTGGGGACGGGCTTGGCTGACTGTGCAGCCCCAATTTGTGGGGAGAAAAATAAACACAAGATCTCCCTTCAAAGCAAAAATAATAGAAGTAAAAAAATATAAAAGAGCTAAAACTCACGCTTAACAGCAGAACCACATGGGAATAAGAGGATAGGACAGGCTCAGGGTAAATGGGCAAGGATGACTTCTTACAGAATTTCAGCTTTAGTTAAAGAGAAGGGGAGAGGAGAAGCACTGGGAGAAGTTTTGTTATCGCACCTCCTGTACGTCCCACTGCTTTGGGAAAGCATCCTTCCCTCCTGCCTCCTCCTCATTATCATTATTTGCGCACGGTACAGCGTACAGCGTCTCATAACTCACCGTGTTTATGATAAAGCAGAGCAGTTGTTTTTGGAGACAGGCACTCTGGCATTCAGTAGCCCCAGAGGCTACGCCGCGGTGTGCTCTCTCCACCATTCACTAGTTAACGTGCCAATTTTTTCCTCCCCTTTCTCGAGTGTGCCTGAAGGAAATTTATTGCAGCAGGCGACTGCTATGGGCAAATACTAATAAAATGCTGTTTTGCTGCAATTTGTTTAATTGGCCACAGAAGAGAAGCCTTGCATGTTAGATCCAGCTTCTGACACCTCCTGCCCAGTCCACAGATGTTCTCACCATGAAGTGCTCACATCTCCGTGTTTATGGTGGGGAGAAAACAAACCCCTACTATTAAATCTTTACTATTGCTGCAGATCTGATTTGATTTAACATGCATATTTACTGTGGCAGGCTGCTGGCAACCTCTCTGATTTATTCAGCAAAAGGTACTGCTTAACAGACACCCGCCTCTCCTCGCCACCTTCCAGATGCTCGTTCCCAGCCCAACCCCATAACAGACCCAACGGACGTGCCTCGTCTGATGGGCAGCAAAGCAGGGGAAGGCAGAGACACAGCTCTGAAACACCGACCATCCTCCGAGCCAAACGCGTTCGGGCTAGTCTTCATGCTTAAGATATTCTTTTTCACGGTAAATACAGATTTTATGGCATCAGCTCAAAGATGAGGGTCAGGATTGGGGCCCTGTTGCGCTGCCTTCTGCGTGGATACAGCAGGGCCAGGGCTGAGACTGGAAGGTTTGTCCTCTCCAGCATTAAGAAGAACAACACAAGCAGCACACGAAGGCGGTCTTGCTTTCTTACTGGCACGGGCTGCAGCGTGGGTCCTGGAGCGGTCGGTGGAGAGCTAGGGTTGCCCAACCCCGGCTTCGCCCTGACTCTCTGCCCGGTCTGGGGACAAGGCGTTTGCAGCTTCTGTGCCTTGGTTTGCAGGACTGCGGCGATCACAGAGGTCGCAGCAAGCCTGATCTGTGTTTCTGTAGCACTTTGAGATCCAAGAGTGAAATTGCTGATCAATGCATTTTGGTGATACTTTATCACCGAGGAGAAAAAGGACTCTGCAAAAAATTAATTCTTAGATTTTTGCCGAGATGTGATTTGCACATCTCTGCCAGGGATGGTGGTAATTTAGGCGCCGGAACAGGTCTCCTGGTTGCTTCATATCAGTATTTAGAAATCAAAGTGCAATGCCTTTACCGAGTCTGAAGTCAGATTGGAGGTGGAGAGATGCGGTTCCTGCTTCGCTACAGGTTTGCAGGGCAGTAAGAGATTTAAAGCAACAAAGGGAGCTGCCCTGCCACCCACGATCTTTGTGTGCTCATACAGTTTGTGTTAAGGAAAGGAACTTTACAAAGATATTTAGGAAACTTTTGGTGCTATAAATCCTCCCTTTTCCCCATGTTTTTTACAGGCAGGAACCGAGTCCATCTCCAGCACCAGCTGGGTGCACGGTGGCCGGGTCTTCTGCACCGGGTAATGATCTAGGTGAAAAAGGACTTTCAGGCTGAGACGTCCTAAGCAGTGATTTGTACACACGGAGAATATTACAGCTCTCCTAGGATTCTCCCTGATACTCATTAAGTTTCCTCTTTGCCGCATATTTCAGAGATTTTAGGTGTGGGAGCTATAAGGCTCATTTAAACTGACTTACAGCCCGAGCCGTGCGGCGCGGGGTTCGGGCTGTCCCCTGCGCTCGCAGCCTGCTCGGGTCGTGCTGCCGGAGAGGGAGCGGGAGGGAGGAGGAGAGGGGAGGACGGGCCAACCGTGACAGCCCCCGTCTCTTCCTCTTCTGCTTCTTGAGCACCAAGCTGGGACATGCTCCCTTCCCTGGGATGGTGAGGGTGTAAACAAAGCAGCTCTGATTTGACTCGCTACGGGATGAAAGCACAATTTAAATCTACTTAATGTGATCTCAGAGCTAAATGCAAGGGAAGAGGATGCAGGTAGGGACACAGTGGTTTCTACCAAAGCCTGCCTGGCTCTGAGGACCATGGGTGGTTGGTAGGACCTGGCATTTCACAATCACAGCTTAACATCCATGCTTGGCACTGGGTGGAAAACCTGTCCTTTCACCCAGAGCAGGGAGTTTATGAAACCCCGGCGTCCTGGCTGCCTTCCCTCCCCAGGCTGTCTGTGGGAGAAACAGGGAGCGACGGCAGCTCCCGGCCACGGAGTCACCATCTCAGAGATGCTCCCACTGCGGGACCAGGAGCACCGTCAGGCCACCTCGGGCAGGGGACAACAGCCTCCCGAGCACCACGGCAGAACCAAGCCTTAGCTGGGAACTGTGGAAGTTCACCAGCGAAGTGAGTCTGTGAGTTGCCAGCTCTCCTCCTGTCCATGCTGACAGAGGAGCCCTTGCTGGGGGGAAGTGGCAGGAGGGACCTCGCAGAGCGAGAAGCACCAGGGAGAAAGGCAGTGGCTGCCCAGGGTGAGCCCACGGGACTGGCAGACTCGGGGGAATCACACCTGATACGCCTCCGGTCCTCGGCACGCAACGCCTGCTCCCGCATAGATTATTTTCTTTACACACCAGGCTGTTATCTGAAGGCAGAGAACGAGCACCATTATCCCCGGGTCTATCAGATCAGCTCCTCCATGCTTTTATCTTCTCTTATTGAGGAGATTAAAACACCGCTGTGCTCAGCGAAGCCCCCTCCGAAGGCAGAGGTGCTGACTGCCGCAGAAGCGTGAGGCTCTGCTAATTCTCACATGACTTTTTCTATTAAAAAATATACATATGGGTCATTCTGCTGTGGGCAAAGACGCGGGGCATCTCCAGTGCCAGCTGGGAGTCTAGGAGAAGACAGGCTTGTTGCCCGGCCGGTTTGCCTTCCTCTCCCGAGGAAATGCCCATGGAAGGAGGCAGAGCTTGCTTTGAGCAGTGCCAGTGGCACCGAGCCACGCTGCGCAGAGCCATCGCCCCTCGGGGACAGCAGCCCCTGACCATGGGGCTGCGGTCTGTGGTCCTGCTGCTGTAAGGACTGACAGACAAGGTACCACCCTGCTGACACCTCCTCTTCCTAGGGAGAGACCTCCAACACCTGGCTGCGTTCCTCCAAACTGCCGCAGTTTAAAAAGTGGGGCAGAAAACATCACAAAAAGAAACTTTTGGAAATTTTCTGACTCCAACGAGGCCAGCAAGACTGGGACAGCAGATTTTACTCATGCCGCTCCCGACTCCGGCGCGCTGTTGTCTGCCAGTCTCACCCTGTCTCCCTCAGGTCCCTCTGAAAATGGGTTGAACGCACTCCTCGGGCCCGAAGCAATATTTCACAGCTCTTATTCCAATCTCTGGAGTTCACTCAATTTATACTTATTGTGTCTTGCTCCTCTCCACGCTGCTTGTAGGAACCCCAGAGCTGTTATTCACTCCAAGGAATTAATAATACTCCGCACCGGAGCAGCTTAAATTATTTTGTGTTATTCTGTGCAAACAGAGGCTGCAGGAAGGGCAGCGCAAGGGGTCCTGCCCGCTTTGGGAGATCGACCTGGGGAGCAATCTGGTGGGAGTGACTCCTTCCCGGGGAGCGGGGACAGCGTGGGGTGCAGCCCGCTTCTCCCAAACCATCGTTTCTCGGCACCCGTGCCCTCGGGCAGAGCTCCGGCAAAACTTCGGGCCGGGCACGATCCCATCGCGACAGACGGCCCCGAGCGCGAGGAGCCCCGAGCCGCGGCGCTGCCTGCAGGCATCCAACTTTGCGGGGCTGAGAAGACAACGTCCAGGCTCGGACCCCCAAAGACAGCCCCGCTGGGAGCTGGGGGCAGAGCCGGGGCTGCACCATCGGCAACGGGGAAGGGAACTCGGAGCATCTCCAAGAGCGAGAGGAACCCAGCCGTGTGCCTGAGCACGGGGGCTTTGCTTGCTCTGCCGGGGCGGGGAGGGGAACCAGGACCTTGCTGCGAGGCTGGAGGCAGCCGGGGAGGCTGAGACGCTGCTGGAGACCGGAGCTGCCGGGGAGGGGGAATCGCGAGCCCCCAGCCGTGCCACCCAGCCCCAGCCCAGCGCAGGCGGGTGCTGTAGGAAAAGGCCCTGTCTTCTTTAATGGCGCACGTAATATCCTTTCCAAAGGTTTAGTAAGGTTACTCTTGTATTAAGTTAAGCTAACCAATTTACAATGCAAATGTTACACAGCTTACAAAGGGTAAATGAAGTTGTATGTTGAAGGAGATAGGCTTTACCCAGACAAAAGTGGAACAGACCTGTGGCAAACTGCAATTAATGACCCGAACACATCTTCCAGAATGAAAAATTCATCGAGTCCTCTAAGGATATATAGCCCAAGCAGAAGAAATTATTCACCACCTTCTACATATCCAAAGTGTCACCAAGCCTATTTATCTGGCAAATAAAGTACTTCCCTTCAGCCTTAATATTTCTGCTACCGTATGGTCCAGAAGTTCTGAGATTTTTTTAAAGTAGGTGTTACAAAGAAAGTGCAATTCTGGGGAAGCTTGAGAGCTGGTCAGCTCTTGGGTGAAGGAAGATCGCGGTAAAATGACGATTCACCTCTGCAGGAAAAAACAGGGGACAGGAGGTAACAGCAGCTGGTTTCCAGCTTAGGCTTTGCTGGAGACTTTCCAGGCAAGAAAAAAACCCTGACAGATTATTTTGTGCCAGCATCTCCTGTCCAGCTACAAAGGGAAAAGAGTGTGGCTTCCAGGATCCAGTCGGCACTTGGTTTTGCAAAATAAAAAGTGAATAAAAGCAATGGATTTCTTCTGGGCACGACAGGGTGGGTACCTAAAATTCGGGACACCGACACGCACTGGTCACTGGATAAAATCCAAACCGTGACATTGAGGGAGGTGATTCGCAGTCTGACCACGCGCTCAGGGGAGATAAAACCTAACTGTCCCGTTGGAGATGGCACGGTTTGTTTCATTAATGCATGTAAAGCACTTTTGTGGTCCCCAGGTGGGTTAGGAAGTGTTGTTATAAAACTGGGACTAAATCTGAGATATTCTTCTCCTCGCCTGTAATGGGCATGAACAGAGCAACTGCCAAGCAGACCCTCTACGGTTCAAGTGATTCAGTATTTCTTTATGTTTTACTGCCCTATCAGCTGCGAATAAACAAAGGGAAAACCAACTATGGATGCCACAGCTCATTTTAAAGAAAAAAGTTTTCTTTTCTCATAAACATCCATTGTAAATTTTTGCTCCGGATAGGCGTGAGCTGGGGAAGCTCTTGGGGAAGGGAGGCAGAGGCTGCCGCATGCCCCGCTGCTGAACAGGCTCACAACCACATTCTCCTATTTCTGTTTCCCGGTGTTGCTGCAACCCCAAACAGCCTGGGACCCCCTTTAAACGGCAAAGCCCTTCCCGGTGCCCAGGCCACCGCGCTGGCACTGCGGGCATGGAGCAGCAGCAGCCATTTGCAGGACCCAGCCGTCCCCTTTGAGCCTGGTTTCGCACTAAGGGGTTAAGCCGGTCCTGGCTCACCCGTGCGGTTGATCTGGTGGATGTTCTACGTTAACGCTGTCTAGCAAGGCTGGCACCCAAATAATCTAAGGGAGAGAAAATCAGGGGAATTACGGTGGGAAGCAGGATGCTGCCGAATGGCTTCAGCTGCTGCTTCCCCTCCAGTAAATCGGGGTTTAAACCCCAGGGCAGCCGGGAGCATCTGGGCAGGGAGCCCAGCGCCGGGTGCTGGGGGCTGCTGGGCCACCACCCCGCCTCCGGCCCCGTCTTGGCCACGGTCGGCTCCCGGCGTGGAGGCAGCGAGCACTGCCCTTCTGCTACTGTTTGCTGAACAAAACCAATTCTGTAACTCCGAGCTAACTGGCTAAGCAGCACTCATCATGCCTGATTTACAAAAGAAGGGGCATATTTCAAAATATTTATTCTGCCTTTCCCAGTTGGATTGGCATAAGCATGTGGAAATCTTCGAGGAATCAAACAACTGTTAATCACCTCAAGCTATTCCAGGCTGAGTTTGCTATGTAAGCTGCCGCCCTCTGTTTACACATAAGAAGCAATGACTCAAAGAATCCTATAGAGACTATTTTTTTTCCCTCCTTTTTAACGATAAGGTCTGGCCAAACGGCTTAAAGGGCCCAGCTATTTAGTATTGGAGCTGCACCTTCTCGCCTCCCTCTCTCCCCTGTAATATCTGCATTTGTATTCAGCCGGCGAGCGCTGGTGGGCTGGGAAGGGGGAGGGAGAGGCGGTGGGTTCCGCAGCCCGCCCGCCTCGCCGCGCTGCCAGCCCCGGGGCTGGCTCGGGGCCCGGGATGCAAGGATGCTCCCGACAGCATCGGGCAAACAAGGACAGGGCTGGACGTTGCCAGCGGCTTGGGCAGCATCCCGGCCGCTCTGCGAAGCTGCGTGGGGTTAACAAATCCCAAACCCCCAGGAAAACTTCCCTCCAAAAGGCACCAGGAGCGGAATTTCAAGACCCAGCTTCTGCAGCAAGAGCAGAAGCGGCATCTCCGCTGTGCGGTTTGGACCCTGCTCCCCGTTCTGGCTTTTGGGGCTGCTGCCACCCCTCCGCCCCGGCATCTGGCCAGGCGGGTGCCCGGCTCTGCTGACCCCAAACCCTGCAGCTCCGTGCCCAGGGATGAGCCTTTCCCCCGCGCAGCCTGCGCACAACAAACCCGGCACCGACCGCGTTCAGCGCGTTTTCAGTTAAACCGGGCTCCAGCCTGCTCAGAAGAAAAGCAAACCCACCGGTGCCCCGCTCCCCTTCCCTTTCATCCGCCTGCCAGCGAGCCGCTGCGGCGAGCATGCGCCGGGCTCTCCTTCACGCCATGGCACTGGTGCTGAATGCTGATGAGAAATTCTTGGTCCAACCCCAGGCACTCATTTTCAAGTAATTAACTTGGCACCACCACAGCACACAGCAGATCCGACTTTCCTGACCAGGAGATAACTGAATTAAAAGGCCAGGTGTGGGATTATTTATGGCCAAACTTGCTTCTTCCCCACTCCTAGGTTTAAGTCAGCAATGACAATTTTATCCAGACTCTCCGTCTTCCTACCCAGCCCGGAGGCTGACATGTTTCTTTGTCGGGGAGCGCAGCACATGGGCAGCTGCAGTGGGAAGCAGGGCTGGGATGCTGGGAGAGACCCCGAGCGCTGCCCCGAGGGCATCCCATGCCCAAGCTGCTGGCAGGGCAGTCTGGGGATGGCTGAAGGCTTTTTACCCTTTCTACCGCATGGATGTGCTGTACGTGACGTCACCTATGATCCATACATCCTATTCCTGAACCTGCACGGAAGGAGCGAAGTCCCCAACTCGCTCCGAAGACGCTCGCAGCTCAGCTGAAGTCCGAGCTCCTGTTTGTTGCCCCAAAGCCCTCCTGTTACTGTTCCCCTTCCTCCTCCCAAATAAACCCTTGCCTGGAGCTGCCGAGGGCTGTGACGGGGGGAAAGGAGGGTGGTGTGGTGGCGAGGGAGGACGGTGCGGTGGGGAAAGCCGTGGGATGGAGAGCCAGGACCTCCCGCCTGCCGGGCAGCGTCGGTGAGAGCGGCTGCCTGCTCCCTCCTCAGCCATGCGCAGGCTGCTGCAATCCTACTGCCCCTTCGGCTACGCTGGCAAGTTACTCGTGATTGCAAAACCCGGAGTTTTCTATGTAGAAATCCAAGCCCAAATGGATGGGAAAAAAAAAAAAATGAGGTGACAGACGTGGGTCTCTCCCGCCCACAACCCCACTGCTGGCCTCGTCTTCCAGCACCAGCACCGCTCCTAACGATGCTCCAGCAGTAATTTCCACGCAACGCAACCCGAGGTTATATTTTATACCAACACAGGACTTCTCCCGCCAGAGCCCGCAGCCCTCGATGCAAATACACCTCTGCAGGCCTGCCAGGACTGATAACGGGAAAGGTAAAAATATTCCCCAAGGTCAGTGGCGGAAGAAAAACCCCAAAGTCTCTCTTCGCTCAGCCTCTGGCACGTCCCTCCCTGCTGAGCAGTGCAGAGCTCGGGGTCCGCTGCTTTAGGGCAGAAGTGGGGAACCCCGGTCCCCCGAGAAGCGTGCCCGGCCGCGCGGGGATGCGGAGGGGCCGAAGCCATCTCTGCACGCAGCGGAGAGGAGAGCTGCGGCCCGCCAGGCTCGGGGAGGAAGGCTGCGGAGCGGTGACATATGAGGATAATGAGTGTTGACATATGAAGATACAGCCAAACTGAAAGCTACATCCTATTTAGCTTTTAATTTGGATGCTCATAGAGTGGATTCTGAAGACCCATTTCATCCCTGCTCTTAAAATGGATCTGACTTCTAGGAAACAACCTGATGTGAAACCGCATTACTTATAAACTTGACTTGAATACCACCACCCTCTTCCTCCGCTATCCACTCCGCGAAGTCCTGCGGCATGCTCGGACAGGCGAGCTGTGCCCCGGGAAAAGGACCCTGGCTCGGGAAACCCACTCACTTTACCCATGGGAAACCCATGGATCTGGCCCCAGACTCTGTGGTGAAGACAAACGGTGCGGATGACGTGTCTGGCTTAGCCGCAGAGGTTGGGGCCAGGTCCAGAAATCAGAGAGGAACAGTCCTGGACCAGCCAGAGCCCACCCCAGCATCCCTGCAAGAGCCACTGGGATGGGAGCTGGCATGGAAAACCCAGCCGCGATCACCCCTTCCCTCCCTCGCAAACCTCCTCTGGGTCAGCATCCATGCGGGAACTTCCTGAGCATCGCCGTGAGCGTAGCTGCCAGGGCAGAGGGTGGCTGCTGTCCCTGCCTCTCAGCCGGCGCGGGGACAGCCTGGGGCAGGAGATGCCTTGGTGCCCTCCTCGGGCTGATGCCCGGCCACGCTTCCCAGCATCTCCCCTCCCAACCCGCCTCTCCAAGCCTCCCACCAGCTCTTCCTCTCCCACTTTGCTCCCAGCCAATATTCCAGTTACTGAACTTCGCGGGGGAAGGGCAGGTAAAGGTTCGCTACCTGCGGCTCCTGCTAATCGTGTCCCAGATTCCCCCCTGCCAGAAACATCCACCAGAATAAAATAATAACAGCGACGACAACAATCACACGTTACTATTTTCAACTCTGCTTTTGCTTTCTCCTTTTAAAAAGTCATTCCTGACTCGCAGCGCAGAAGAGGCCCCTGTGATCCCCGGGTAATGGCCTGCCCTCTATGCAGAGTGGAATAGAGTTAGAATGAACGCTCCAGAAACCCTGACAGCCCGTTTAACAAGGTGTCTAACATCCCATTTCCTCTGCACTTCCTCTCCCCTTAATCCTTTTATGCGAAACTCACTCAGGAGTAAGCACGTGTGAAATTGAGGACTCTCTAATACACATTGCGCGACACCGGCTCACTGAAATGGAGTGTCTCAGCCTTGTTCCGTCAAACAGTGCCAAGAGGAAGCCGACGTTAATCAAAGAGTCTTTTCCATGTGTCCAGGGCCTTGTGCACCCGCAGAGCAAATAAACAGCTTTCTGCTGCCGCCGCTCTCCCAACACTTTCATCTTCTTAAAGCTCCGGATTCGACAGGGCGGTTCAGAGAAACAGGAGGGGTGAAAATGGAGAGAAGCGAGGGGCACCGCGCGCCCAGCCTCCCGACGGCTCCCACTTCGGGAGGGGGTGAGGAAGGAGTCGCCGACTTTTGAACCAAGCTCGGATTTTCCAAATAACATCTACTGGCAGTGCAAAGCAGCCCCCCCGGCTGCCGAGCCCCGGAGCTGCCGGTTGGCACAGCCGGGCACCCACAGCTCCGGGAGCTCCCCGGAGCATCCCAGGCACGAGGAAGGCTGGGCAGCAGCTTGGCTTGGAGGCAGGGACAAGGCGCGCAGCTTAGAAGCATGAGAACATTCAAGACCAGGTTGGACAGGGCGCTGAGCACCCTGATCTCGTTAGCGGTGTCCCTGCTCGCTGCGGGAGGGTTGGACTAGATGACCTCTGGGGGTCCCTTCCAACCCAAAACTTTCTATGATTCTATGACATAGAGGATGGGATTGAGCTCGGGAGCAGCTCAGGTCTCCCAAAACTTGGACTGAACCTACTTTGAGGATTATTCCCTTTTTTCCTACTACTTCCGAGTTTCAAGCAGCCCGGATGCGAGGTTTGCTAGTGGCAGCGCTGGGAAGAGCTCGTCAAGCCTGTGAAACCAGTCAGGGCCAGGCAGGCCCTGCTCATGCCGAGGAAAGCTTGTCGTGGCGTTAGGGTTTCTCACGGAGCGGCCCAGAGACACGCAAAATATCACGCAGAGAGGCCGAGGTCCGTGCAAGGGGCTCTGCGCGCTGCCAGACAGCTCAGCACAGATGATTCGCAGAATTATTTTTGCTGTTTTCAGAGGCTCGAGGATATATAAATAAATTATCCATTGTTATGTATTCATTATAATTAGCCTCATTCTGCAGTGGAAAAATACTTACAATTTTACTTACTGACTTGGATGTTTCAGCAGAAAGCTTTTGCAGGGAAAACAAATGCCAGAAAGGAAACCAAATGCTCTCCTGATAAATTCCCAGGGAACACTTTCACTAGTTTTGTGTAATTTTAATCCCAAGCCACATCCACCTCAGATTTGAGCAATTTACTATTTAACACCGGGTACAGCTTATATCAGGGGGATAATGTGCTGCAATTGCAGGCAGACAGACCTGATCCAATAGGTCTATTATCTCCCCCCGTTACTATGATCCTGTCCTAATTAGGATCTCACACAGACCAGATACACCAGAAGTCAATGACAACTTCATTTATCCAAGGGCTTCGGTCTAGGAAAGCTGTCTCGTGTTTTCAAGTCACCATCAAGTAGGTATTGATTCGGCAAAGTCAGGAAACGATACTTCATTTGCGTGCCTGAGCCTGGAGTTTGGGGTGCGGGTCATTGCTCACGGGGTGGCCCTGGGCCGTGAGGGCCGAGCTGGGTCTGCAGTTTGCAGGGAGAGTGGCTAAAATATCTCGTGTCCCTCTTACTCTGCCCGACAGGCTTTCTGAGGGTTAAAATTCACGGTAAATCAACAAACATTTGGATCAATAAGAGATGCAAGGGAGTGATGTGCATCCGTGCTCTCAAACCTCTGCTGGAAGCGGAGCCTGGAAAGCACGCGACGTACAATATGGGGGTTGTAGGGAAAGACAGAGAATCCCTCTGATTGCACGGTGGAATGCAGATTACAGACCTGGAGATGGTGAGCAGTACTAAACCCAGTGCCTAAAAATAAATAACCACGCAATATAAACCCCCAAGCGAATGAGATTTCCGTATTATCATCACACCATGTAAATGATCGCGTCCCTCCGGATTAGCCGATGGAGAGCAGGCTGGGGCGCTGGAAAGATAAGGCATTTTTAATCTGCACACATAATCAGCTGAAGGGAAAATATAAAATGCTAATAACAAATTGGAATTCATTCTAGAAGGATGCAACAAACACCAGAACCATTTTCCCCTTCTTGCCTTTGGGGAAAAAAAAAAAAAGCAAGCCAGCCCCTGCTCTCGCCACCAACCTCCTGGCTCTTTCTTTCCCTTATTTTCCCCTCCAAAATGCTTCATTACAACACTTTCGGGGGCAAAATCTTCTCATAACTAGCTTGGCCCCCATTTCACTCTGCCCCATACATCCAACTTTATGTTTTAAATGGATCAGTTTACTTGTGACTAAATATAGAGTGGATCTCCGCATGCCTCGCTCGGTGGAACACTATAAAGGTAAGTGGTACCATACATCATCTGAAAAGGTGGCTTATCGGGAGAGGAGGGGCAGGAAATATTGTGCGAGGGACTGTCTGCATCTGAGGCGCAATTGGATTCCATTTTTCCTTTTGAAATAGGGAAAGGCGAGTGCGTTGCTAATGCCTGAAAAATCACGTCAAACCACGAGGCGGGCGGCGACGGACGGGCTCCCTCGGCGCGCAGGGGAGGCTGTGCCAGCCCAGGCTGAGCCATTCCCAGCTGTCTCCATCCACCCGGTTCAGGAACGCGCCTTTACGCCGCTGTCTAGCCCAAGATCCCAAAGCCTCGTCGGCGTGCTGGGACCTGTCACGCTGTCACCACGGCACAACCCTCGTATCGAGACAGCACAGCCCTGCGCTGAGGCCGGGAAAGCTCTTTTCCCTATTCTGACCAGCATAATGTAAAATGGAAAGGCAATTTTTCTTCCTAACTGCGACGCTCCCAGGGGCTGCGCCTACACGGCTGCATTGCTGAAGCAAGTCACATCCCTGGGCAGCGTGGGACACAGAGCCGGGCGGGCTCCGCGCAGACCTGCACCCGGGAGCCGCTCCGATTATCGGCCGTGACCTTCTGAATGAGACGAGCATTTCTGCGTTGACCCCTCAGCAGAGGGACTGGTCTGTCCTCCTGCACAGAACAACGCTTTAACGGTCAAAGCCATCCATTCTTTAAGCCTTACAAAGCATTTCTGAGCAGAACGCAGACAGAGCGCGGATGCTTTACTCAATTTCTGCCTAACCCCTCTCCACCTAAAGCAAACCAGCAAGCAAACGTCGTTCTCTCGGATCCCAGCACAGCCACGATCCCAAACGGCCCCGGTGCTGCATTCAAGTGTCCAATGGCCCCTGATGAGCTGTGTTGCTATTTGTCATTAGGTTCCAGAATTAACACCCTGATCTGAATGGGGTGTAAGAGGCAGCTGCGGTGCTTTTTTGATTCCCTTTGCCGTGCCATCACAAGCATGCTGTACATTAAGAATTAGCCTTTTCACGTACTTGAGTTTCACAGCCCCACAGCCCAGTTTCCAGCGTGCAGGTGAGGTCACTCGCAGACTCAGAAAGGCTTCTCCACAGAATTTAAGGTTCGTTCTTCCACATCCCCAGCACGCCAAGGCTCCGTGGCAGTAAAGAAAATCCAGCATCAGCGTAGAGATTTGGGGTTAAGCCACGGGCTACTGCAAACCGCGTAAGCCCCAGTGACAGTGTATTTATTTCCTCCCCACGCCTTTGCTCAGACACTGTAACAGGGCAGATTTCCCATTACACACACGCGCACACACGGCCAAATCCTGTGTACTGGGCAGGAAGATTATTGAACAAAAGTAAGTGATAAAAGCACGGGCCAAAAAGATGCGTTACAGTGTTTTCCTTTGAGGCAAAGACAAAGAAGACACTTTGCTGTTTGTTGTGCCAGAGAATCATCTCTGATTGTTTGTGTCACGGTGGCAGATAAGTGCAAAGGAGATAGATGTTCTGTCTCCAAGGCACAGTTCTCATCTGTATAGTATAAATTTATGCCTGCTGGTTGCAAGCCTCATGATTCAGAGCTGGTATATGACTGCCATCTGAGCAGAGGAAAGCCACTGCCTTTACGCCTGACGTCGATCTGCTTCGTTCCTGTTGTTGGCTGGGTCCCGAGCAACGTCCCCTCGCGTTAGAGCCACCCTCGCCCCGCACGCAAGGCTGTCCCCGGCCAGGGCTGGGCTGCCCCTGTTCAGCCAAGCTCACCCCACCAGGCTCTGGCAATGGCCTTGTTCACTGGGGAGCTTCATTTTCCTTTCCTCTTGGCAGTTTGGGCATCCTTCATCTTCCCATTCCCCAAATCCAAAGCCATTTCTCCGCACAAACCAAGCACGTAGGCTGGAGAGGAGGAAAATGGCTTGGGAGGTGGCCAGCCCTGTGCTCCGAAACCCCGCTCCCACCTTCCCACTGCTCCTGGCCACCGCATTCGGTTTTGGAGGAGTTCTCTGCAGAACAGCAGTGCCGCTCAGTCTGGATTTCAAAAGCCACGTCTAAATAGCTGCCTGTTTGCGTTTTAAGTGTTCACTGGGGCACTATCAAGATAAATATATAATCAAAATAATTATATTCAAACTGAGCTGAAAGAGCATCTTGGCTTCAGCTTTCACTTGTTCAATCACTACCCCATTAATTAAGTATACCTTACAGTGCGCTCTGAAGGCTGCCAAAATCAGGCTTGGAGAGGTTAATGAGACAACGGTAAGTTTTCTTACACAGCAGTGTGTAACTATAACCGACGCATATTAATGCTCAAACAATTAACAAGGACCGGATCTGAGCCCAGATCTCTCCCACCCTTTTTCATCTCCGCCTCTGGGCTTCCCTTCACAGCGCAACAGGAGCTGTACCCAGAGCTTTGCTACTCCTCTCTGTCCTTCGCCTTCCCCAGCCCAGAAGGATGCTGTACCCCAATCCCTTCCTCACGCCGCTCCTCTGGGAGATGGGTCATGTCACTCCTTCCCCCTCCCCGGCCTCCTGGTCCCTCTCGCTCCTAGGACTCTGCAGAGGTACAAGACCTTTCAAACGTATTTTTACCACAAGTACTAAGAGAAGTAGAGGATTAAACCCAACACTGACTGTTTCAAGACCATTTACGAGGGCTTGGTTTTCCTTGTACTGATGTCTCTGGTGAAGTATCAGTGAGACCTGTGCACCAAGAGTGAATGTCAGCAAAGAGGAATGATCAGTCGCCATCACTGCAAGACAAGGGCCATATTTTGCTGTGCTTCCGCCTCTTCCGTGCAGCAAACCCTGCCTTTGCTCGGAAGTTCACTCCTATCAGGGTAAGATGTTGAGTTAGAGCGAAATATCTCACTGACACTTACGTTTGGGTCTGCTCGTGCCAGGAGAGAGGGCTGAGAACCAACGCACGCATGGACAAATGCCGACAAAACCTCTGTTGTGACAGAGGTTGCTCAAAAAGTAAAGGGTGGTGGAGAGGCCAACAAACATCCAACAAATACTTTTCCTTCGGTAAACAGAGGAGTGCAAGAATGGTCCTACCAGGTCAGCCCGAGGTCCGCACAGCCCCGTAGTGGCCGTGGTCCTACCACAAAGCAGCTAAAAGGACATCAGCTGAGGACTGCCAGCCACCGGCACAGTGGGAAACACTGCTGCTACACACACTCACACGTAGGAAAAGCACCCACGGGGCTGTGTGAACCTCGAAGAGCAAAAACCCGTCGCCAGCCCATAGAAGGAAGTGTGAGCAGAATCACAGAATCACAGAATAGTAGGGGTTGGAAGGGACCTCTGTGGGTCATCTAGTCCAACCCCCATGCCGAAGCAGGGTCACCCAGAGCAGGCTGCACAGGACCGCGGCCAGGCGGGGCTGGAATATCTCCAGAGAAGGAGACTCCACAGCCTCCCTGGGCAGCCTGGGCCAGGGCTCCGTCACCCTCAGAGGGAAGAAGTTCTTCCTCATGTTCAGACGGAACTTCCTGTGCCTCAGTTTGTGCCCATTGCCCCTTGTCCTGTCACTGGGCACCACTGAAAAGAGCTTGGCCACATCCTCCTGACACCCACCCTTCAGATATTTGTAGGCATTTATAAGGTCCCCTCGCAGCCTTCTCTTCTTCAGGCTGAACAAGCCCAGTTCCCTCAACCTCTCCTCATAAGGGAGATGCTCCAGTCCCCTCATCATCCTCGTAGCCCTAAAAGAAAAAAGGGAGACGGGGAGATCGAAGGAGCCCTTTCTGACCGAGAGCTGAGAAGGGCATGTTCTGGAGACAAATTCTTACAAAGCAACAGCATCAGCGAGACCTGCACCCATTCTCCCCGCCCGAGCAAGGCTGCTGGGAGTGCTCCTTCTCACACAGAGGATGGTCGTGCTTGCAGGAGTGAAGGAGATGAAAGAATCTCCGGGCTCACTGCTTCTGCCTTCCCCTCCAGAGCAGAAAGTTTGTTTATTTGGGTCTGTAAACAACCCCAATTTCCCCCCCAACTGCTGATTGCTTAATTTCATGCTCCTCTGAAACAAGACCAGTATCTTAGCTCATCTCCTCACCCCTCCTTCCTGCAGGCAATCACTCACACATCCAGCCCCCTCCCCTGCCTCACCAGCTTGGAGCAACCAGCCAGCGAGGGGATCCCGGAGGAAATGAGCTTTGCTCCCATCACCGGACAATCTGGAAGGCTGAGGGAAATTAGGGCTAAGACCAGAAGTTTAATTTCCCCTTGTGATGATCAAGGGACTTCAATCCTTTTTCTTCTTCTTTTGGTACCTCTGAAGTTAGAGGGAATTTAGCCAGAGCCAAAGACAAATGAGAAAGTTCACCAGAGGCTCAGGATTTCACCACAAATCACCTCTGCCGGGGAAGGTTTTATTGCAGGAGTTTCTGGGTTAACCCAACCCAGGAGCAGAAGCGCTACCAACGCGGAGCAGCACGCGTGCCTTGCGCGGAGTCGATGGTTACCAGCCACGTCACATTTCTGAAGCCGGACCCAAACTCTCTCAGGAGTCCCTAAGCACCCATTCCCACAGGAGTTTTATAAGAAGCAAACTTGAAAAGCAAACTTGTGCTGCCCATTTTGGGTCAGTAAGTGTTACCAAAGCCTTTTTAGCACAACGCAAACATCCCCTGGAAGAACAGTGATCTAGCAGCTGCTTTCTGACGAGGCTCCTGTTGCCATCTTTGAAATGCCAAGGCGAAGGAGAAATCCTCGTAATTCTCGTGTCCCTGAAGCAACCTGCTACTGAGCACACGGGGAGCCAGGGCAGAGCTAAACTCAGGTGCTCGGTTTTGACTTGGGGCAACCTGAGCTCAGCCTTTCCATTTCTGTGTCTCCTCGCTGTCGCTGTACCACTGCGATAGGGATCACAAAATCACAGAATAGTAGGGGTTGGAAGGGACCTCTGTGGGTCATCTAGTCCAACCCTCCTGCTGAAGCAGGGTCACCTACAGCAGACGGTCTGGGGACAGATCTGCATCCTGGCGCTCCACTGGTGCTGGTGGTGAGATCTGGAAGAAGCCCAGGAAATTCCTGAAGCCACCATTTCTAAAACGGGGCACGTGTAAACCTGTACTTGCCAAGTCCCCACACAGAGCCCCCGGGAACTGGGAGGGACCTGGGTAATGAAGACCCCGAATTAGGGACCTGAAGAGCAGAGCTTCAGTTCCAGCCTTGCCGCGTTTCTTTGTAAATAATTTCACCTGCCTCGACATCAGCTTCCCCAAAACTGCAAAGCACAGAGCCAACTCCATTTCCTGACTGCGATACCAGAGTTTGAAATCTGTTCTTCTCACACTTTGTATAGCTGAAAATCATAACTTCATGGCATGAGAATAAACAAACAAAACAAGCTATTTAGCACAAACTCAATCACAATTTTGAACTTTACTGGCTATTCACTGGGCTCGGTTTCCAGCTCAGACAGCCGGGAGCAGGACCCTCCATCACGCCCAGACCCGAGCACGCCACTGGTGCTGGTAAATCTGCCCTGGGCACCCCAATGCCAGCGGGCAGAGCCCGGGAAAGCAGAGACGACGGAAATCACCAGCAAACACCCCCTCGGGTACCAGACACGGCTTCGTCAGGAATTTTGCACCTCTCACCCTGGCACCAAGTTCCTCGGAAAGGAGGGGCCAGCTCCTGTTTGGCGTACATTGTCTTAGAAGATTGATTTTCCACCTGTAAAAGTGATCTACACTCTCCCTCCTCTCCTGGATGCCTTAGTCAAAAGAGAAAATGGATCTTTTAAAGATACATGTATCCATCACTATTATTTACATTCTAATATGCGTACGCAGCTCTGCTCCAACAAGGGAAATGTAAATCAGATGGACATCGTTCCCTGAATGCCCTAAAGAGCTCCATTCCCCCCAAATTAGAATAGAAAATGCTCTTCTAAAATGCACCTTTAATATGTAAAAGCTGCCGCATCCCGACTCTAAATAAACCAAACTTGAGCTACATGCCAAATATCTTAGATAAAGGACAGGTGAGATGGTGGTATCTGGCCAAGGAATCGGTCCTAAACAGCTATTTATATTAATGCAAAGAAGGTACAATGTTCTTCCTCTTGATATATGCTGCAGTGGGATATGGTTTTGTCCCACTAGTGAGAATAAAAACGTACAGTTCATGATAGGCAAAGTCACATGTGTGAGATAAAAAGCTCCAGCTATAATATATGTCTTCACCATGTATTCTCTTCAGGATTTTCTTTAGATCTTTGGATGACAACAAGAAAACACTTACTCAAGGTTAGACACTGCTCTCTGGGCTTTTTAATAACCATTCCCCGGATCCTGGGGGACTGCGTCCGTGAAATAAGGCGAACTCAGCTTCGGCTTCTGGACTCGCAGAGACGAGGCAGCATCCTTCCGAGCGCCTTTGTTTCCGTTCCGCTGTGCGTGCGAATGAGCGACGTGCTCGGGCTCCGGGCTGAGCCGAGGCACGGGGCAGTGACCGTGACGGGCGGCTCCGCGTTGGTGCCAGCGAAGCCGACCGTCCCCGCAGTGGGAGCGAAGCCCGGAGCAGCTGCCCTGCTGAACACACACACCCACGTACCCGAGCCCCTCTCTGCCTAACGAAGACGCTTCGTTAGCCCACCGGATGTTCGGGTGGGAAGATGCAGATTCCGCCTCTTCCTATTTCTGCAACACGTGGGTAAAGCCCAAGGAATTCCGCGGCGCAGGGACTCGCTCCGCTCGCTGCAGACGGTTTTATGGCCCTTGTGCAGAGGTGACAGCTCTGCCCCTGCAGCCGGGCACCCCCTCCCCACGGCCGCGGGGGGAGCGGGAGCCCACGCGTCCCAGAATCACAGAATGGTGGGGGTTGGAAGGGACCTCTGTGGGTCACCCAGCCCAACCCCCTGCCCAAGCAGGGTCACCCACAGCAGGCTGCACAGCACCGCATCCAGGCGGGTCTGGAATATCTCCAGAGAAGGAGACTCCCAGCCCATCCCAGCAGCTTTCCCAAGAGCAGGAGCAGGGCAGGGACCGTTGCACGCCGGGGATGCGCTGACGGCGAGGAGGTCAGCACCAGCCCTTACACACACCGTCAAACTTCAAAGACGACCACGCAAACTAGTAGTTGCACTGCTCATACCTATTAAAAGGAGACCCACGCTCACAATGAGATGAATAATTTGGTTTAAAAGCAAACACCTCCTGCACAGCCAGGCATGGGCGGCAGGGCTGCAGCCGGGGCGGTGCGGCCGAGGGCTCGCACGCGCTTCTCGCCCAGCGAGGCTGCTCCTCACAAAAGCACCGACCTCTCCCAACAGGCTCACGGCAAATCTGCGGTGTCAAAGCAGTGTATCGCTGAGCCGAGATGGTATCTGCCCCGTGCCCTGCTCGGCGGAGCGCAGGCAGGGACCGCGCAGTCCCTCGCCGTTGATACCATCTCCCCGATGGGAAGGAGGAGAGATAAAGCCAAGCAGACGTGCACGGAGCGCAGCCTTCCTCCTCCCTGGCCACGCAGTGCGGCCGGGCAGCACCTTCGCTGCGGGGACGGGGGTCTGAGGGGTGGGCAGGAGGGACGGGCAGGCGTGGGGTGCACCGTGGACGCAGGCTGGGGCAGCCAAGGGTGGCTACCAGGGGCTTCACACCGTGTAAATCCTGAGTCTCTGCTGCTCCAAGGGCACACGGATACAGGGCACAGGCGTGAAGCCACGAGCCAGCCTCACCCAAAACCTGTGTCATGGCCGCAGGACCCGTCCCTCAGTCTGGCTTTTGTCTTTTTTTTTTTCATTTGACACACGCAGTCCTCCCTTTTTGTGCAGTCGACTCACACAACCGCGCACCCACAGGGACACAGAAAACATTTTACCTCGGAAGCTGAGATTTTAGCATATGACATCGTGCAGCTCCCAGGCCAGTGGACCAGAACCAAATCCCATCCCACCTACGGAGCGGGCAGCTGCCGTGGGCTGCTCCCCTCCTCCGGACGTGGCACACGGCTTTGGCAGCGGCCGTGGGGAGCGGCTCAGCCCTCTTCACCCCAGCAAGACCTTGCAATCCCACAGGACTCGGGATTTCACTGAAAGACAAACTGAGTTTAGCAGGGGAGCTGCTGAGCTGCCCTCTCTCTGCGGTTCAGGCACCCTTTAAGCATCACCTTGTTCCGAACTGTTCTGGTGTACCACGCCGCAAATGCTCTCCCCTTTTTTCTCTCTTGCTGCCTCTGGATAAATTCACATCTACGCCCTCCGTCCAGGGGCTGCTGGATCACACCGGCAGGCACAGTGTCATAATATGCTCAGCTTGATACTTCTCCCAGCCCCAAAACAAAGCTTAACCAGGCGGTGAAAGCCATACTGAAGATGAAATATTCTGGGGATGGATTTCCTTCTGGGTTGCTGGTTTTTGACAAGTCCCCTAGTCCAGCAGTGCCATGTCCTCCTCTTTGGGACATCAGCAATAGGGGTTTTGCTCCCACCCAGAAGGAAGGAGAGTGCCTGGCTGGTGAATCATAGAAAGTTTTGGGTTGGAAGGGACCCCTAGCCCAACCCCCCCGCAGCGAGCAGGGACACCGCTAATGAGATCAGGGTGCTCAGAGCCCTGTCCAACCTGGCCTTGAATATTTCCAGTGATGGGGCCTCCACTACCTCTCTGTGCAACCCGTTCCAGTGTTTCACCACCCTCATTGTAAAGAATTTCTTCCTTATATCCAGCCTAAACCTACCTTTTTTTAGTTTAAAACCATTACCCCTCATCCTGTCACTGCTGTCTCTACTAAAAAGATTGTCCCCATCAGGACAGTGCAAACGCAGCCCAGAGTCCTGGGGCAGGGATGGCCACAAGCTCCACTGCGACGGCGGCTGGAAGGAAGATGCTCTCTGCTCCGTGCCTGCTCTGCAGCTCTCCTCCTCCCCGTGGTTCAGAGCCACGCAGCCCACCAAAGGCAGCTTTGGGCCCTGGCTAACATTAAATGTGTCAGAGGGTCTCTGCCACGTAACCTGGCTGAGTGTTACGCCGCAGTCTGCAACCCTTCCCCGCGCTGGCCCCGGACACGAGCCAGAATTCACCTCTTTCATTACGGTCTCTGCTTATTATTATCTCTATACCTGTTTTATGATTTAACAGCATTAATTGACTCCGATCACCAGCTCTCAGGGGAACAAGCGGGGTGGTGACCAACGGCTGGAGAGCAGCACAGGCTCAGTGACTGCTGGCGTTACTGGGATGCTGAGCGGTAACGCCGGGACCGACCCGCAGCAGGGCAAGAGTGAGAGCTCCAGCTGCTGGGCAGCTCAGCATCTCCTTCTTCCACCTGACAGACACGCATTAAACCCAAAAATCTGTTAAAATGTAGTCAGCTGGCTACGTATATCCATCAGGATATAACCCTGCTAGTAGAACACGTGTCCCGGTATCATCGCGGTGACCCGTCAGCTGTAAATGACCCAGGATATTTTGGAAGGAAAAACAATTTGCTTCCACTATTTACTTCTTTCTCCTGTTCTTGACCCTGCGAGCGTACAAATGTTTTTCTGCGCCTCCGCTGTGAAAGAGACACTCTCATCAAGGAGGAGTAAATCACAATAACAGGGAAATAAACCTTCCCCCGAAATGATTCCCATTTATTTATTTATTTCTCCGGCTTCGCACAAGTCTACATAAAAGTGCATAAATTGTGGCGGCGGCTGCTGGCTGATTAGCAGCCCGGACTCCAGGCGAGCATCCTCGCTCCGCTCCTGTCCCCGCTCCGCGCTGGCGGGGCGGTCGCGGGGCACGCCGATGCCGTTTCCCTTTAAATCTAACTCAGGTAATGAAAACGCACAAGAAAATAGTGCGGGTGCATCTGGGAGCAGTAGAAAACAGTTAGATCTTCATAGAGCCATAAAGAAGTAAACAGTAGGCTGCTATGAAGATCTATGGGACCCCGCAGTGCCATTGTCTTCAAAAGGAATTAAAAACAAATTGCTGAGGGCCAGCACATAATTTAGAGACTCACGGCAATTTTATGACTTGCTAATGTTCCTAATTACATGCCCGTGAAAGGCTTAATTAATTGGGGGATGTAGCAAAAAGTGGAGCCTGTGTTTGTTATCATGGTTCCACTGCATTGATTTTAGTGCCTATGGAGAATTTAGGGCCTCTTTATTTGCACAAAGAAAATGCAAGTCTCTCGAAAAAATGCACATTAAGATCAACCCCTCGCTGCTATCTAATATACTTTCCTCTACTTAACCAAAGTGCTTGTAATCATATTTTGTAAATGTTGGTGCCGTTAATTGCATTGTGAGAGAAAATAGGTTCCGCTTGACTGGTTGTGGAGAATTTTACAAAGTTCTTTTCCTGCTCCCAATTCTGAGGACTCTGAGAGAGAAACTCATCAGAAGTTGCTGCAGCGGGCAGGGAGCGGTGCCCCTCTGCGTCTCCCCGCCGTCGGCCGGGTCGGTGGGTGCCGGGGCATCTCCCGCACCCACCCACCCAGCTCAGCTCCGCAGCAGGGCTGAGGTTTACCTGCACCCTCCAGTCAGGGCACCCGGGGAGCTCCGGTGCCTGGAAAGCCCTGGGGAAAGGCAGAAGTCTCGGCCTCTGAACCTGCTCGCACCGTGGCGAGGTTCAACCCTCAATCCCCTTCCAGCCTTTCAAACGCGCATGGTGTATTCTGAGCCCAACATCTTGCTGTGATCTCCTAGAGGAAAGGACTTCTCATGGCATTAAATACAGGCCCACGCTGCAGTCCCTCTTCCCTAAAACGCTGCTGGGATCGATGCCGGGAAGGTCCGAAGTGACCATCTTCAACCAGAAATGACTTAATTCTGAGAAATGTAAACACATACGAGAAGAAATGTGGGGCTGTAGAGCGCAGAAGCACCACAGAGCCTTGGCACACTGGCACGACACGCCTGCCTTTCTCATGGCTGTGACAGTCTCATGTATTCACATTGAAAAAAATAAAGAGAAAGGATTTGGATAACCCCTCCTCCGGGCTCACGGGTCTGAAGGAGGAACTGAGGCAGGGTAGAGAGAGCTGCAGAGCATCGGCAAGCGCCCGCTGGGGACAGGAGCAGGAGCAGGGAGGGGGATGGAGCTGGCCTCTGGTCACTGCCTGCAAGCAAGCAACGCGCCCAAGAGCACTTCTCTCCTTTTCCCGGCCCACGTGCCCGGACACAGACTGTCACACTCGGGAGTTCCCTCCAGGGGAAGGTGCCGGATGCCAGCAGCATGGCCGAGGGAGGGATGGGTGATCTGCCCAGCTGAGAGCGGAGGGTGGGCTGCCTGCTGACAGCCTGCGCAGGGAAACCCGCAGACCCGGCGCTGGCTCTGCCCGGCCGTGCCCTGGCGAGTGAGCTGACACTACAAGAACCATTTCACTGAGACGAAAAATAACTTGATTATAGAAGCTTAAGACCAGTATTTAAGCCTACTAAATAATGACATTTTTCCCTTTCACTCCTCCTCTGCTGCTTACAGTTTTTTTGCCCTTAAAGACAGTTGGGAACTTCACACTGACGACCGCTTGGGAGCTGAGAAACTCAGGGCAGCCGAAGCCTTTGCAAGTCCGGGTGGGCTCGGTAGCAGCACAGCCGGGAATGGAAAGTCAAAGCAACAGCTCCTGGGTAGAGAAATCTTCCCAGCAAGGCAGTGCGGTTTGCCTTTATTCCGCACAGGAGGCCGGGGGCTCCTGCATCGTCTGTTGCGTCGATGACAGCCTGGCGGGGTGCGAGTCTGCAAGCACGAGCTGATGAGGATTTACCAGCAGAGAGGGAGCATCTCACAAGGCGCTACAGAGTGGGGTGGGGTACTCGCGGGGGGAAGCCCTGGGGCAGTGCGTGCTGCCAAGGCACCTCCCCGGGCATCGCCCCTCGGTGTGTGACACGCTCAGCGCCCGGCTCCTCGACACGGCCCCGTCGCTGTCCTACAGCAAACCCAGACGCAGTGAGCGGTGCGAAGGCACCACAAGGTCCCCACCTTTTCCAGCCTAAAATTCAGGGCACCCTCACCTCCAGCACACTCACCCCCAGCACCCTCACCCCCAGCAGCACTTTGGCTGTGCACGTGCCCACCATGGCCACTAGCCCCTGCCTGCCTGCAAGCCATAACCACACGGCCTCTTTCCCATAGGAAAACAAGACAAATAGAGCTTAAGGTTTGTGTTGTCTCAATCAAAATTTAAGATTGCATTCAAAACCACAAACAACGAAGAATTTTTTTTAACACCTCACATTTTGATTGAGGTTAAAATCTCTCTGCAAAAGCAAACGCAGCGACACAAGGCCAGAGCAGATGGTCGAGAAGAGCTCTCAGTCTGCGTGTACAGCAAGAGCCAATATCCAGACCAAAACTGGGAGATCGGCCGTGGGCGAGCGGTGGGTGCCAGCTCCAGCTGCCAGCCGCCCTGGCTCCCCGGGGAAGCCACGCGAAGCGCAGGCAGCAAACACCGAGGGACCACTCCGGCTCCAGCATCCTTCCACGCTCGGTCAGAGAGGACAACGTCAGTCAGACAAAGAAAGAAATTCGGAATAGCAGTTTGAGTCGGGACGATGCTCCTGAACTATCGATAAGTAACTCGCTGGGGTGCAGGATTGGGGATGTCAGAAGGAGCTGGGCAGCCCTCTCGCCGCCTTCCTCCTCCCTGCCCCTGCGCTTCCTTGCAGCAACGTTGCAACGAGGAGGGGAAAAAAAAGGCCAAACCAAGTTCGTCTGTTGCTCTTGAGTAAAGGAGACTCAGAACATAGTTGGTGCTTTGTCGATAAGACCTTTGACAGCAACATGAACGACGTGAATACTTTGATCTCCAGTCTCAGAAGCTTCAGCAGCAATTCTGAGTCAAGAGGGGTGAACGCGGGCAGCAGCTCCCGCCGTGCCCCGGAGGGGGGTGATGCAGTAATTAGAGACACAACCCGGAGCATCTCTGCCCGCCCCACGCACACGAGCCAGGGAGGAGGTGGGCTGGGGAGATGCTTCATGAAAAAAACCAACTCTTATTCTTCTGAGAGAAGTAAAATTGACAAGACTTTATACATTTCAAAGCAAAGATCTTCAAAGACAGGTAAAAAGCTAATTCTGCTAATGTAGGGGTTTATGTATATGCTCTGAAAAGGTAAAGCAAATTAATCGCCAGCTTTACCCCCTAATATATATCTGTGTTACAAATATATTACAGCATGTCAGATCTAAGGAGATATATCTGAACAGCGGTGGTTAAAACAGCATTTCGCTTTTCATGCTCTAACACAGTTATTTTGATCTTTCAGTCTTCATATTTTTTGTTCTCATCAAAGGAACGATGGTGCCAGAGATTAGGATGTTATTTATTTCCCTCTCGCTGTCCTGCCCATGTTAATCACTCCCGGTGTCACCAGCCGCAGCAGCGGCGGTGCCGGCAGTGCCCGTGCGAGGCCGGCCACGCTGCCTGCACCCTCCTCTTCCTCCCTGCCTCTGCCCGCTGCCCAGCCGGCACCAGCATCCCTCGGGGTCACCCCCAGCAACACCCCGACCTTCCAACGCTGACGGAAACGCCACGCAGACGGAGGGCCGGGAGGGGACGGAGACGCCTGCGGAGCGGAGGGATGGCATCGGGGAGGCACAGCCCCGCACCCAGCTCACCCTTCTGCGTCCCCGAGACAGCCATGGAAACCGTCCGGAGGACAAAACGCTGACGGCGTGGCAGGGCGGTGCTGGGTGCTGCCAGAAATCCTGGCTCCAAATCACGCACAGCTGGAAGGGGCCAGGGAAGCGGAGGACGCAGAGAGGGAAGCAGGCGCAGGGACAGGAGGTGGTGACCGGGAGGTGCCGCCCGGTTCCAGCCCGTCACAGCCCAGTCCAGCCAGTTCCCTCCTGTTCACGAGGGGATGCCTATCACCGATCGCCCAAAAGTCCGCTGTCGGAGGAGAGCTGACCCTTTGCTTTCGAACAGCATCCCCCAGGGCTCTGCTCCTCTCTGCTGGCCCCGGCCACCCCGCAGAATTCAGCGCTTCGGCTTTTCCATGAGTCGGGACAGAGTCCCGCTTCACCGCGGTGTTTTCAGACCCTTCCCACTGAGCTGGCACCTGTGTTTCCACGGCACATCTCTGCTCAGCCAGACCTCTGCCCTCTGAGAGCAGCACATCCCAGGGTCAGGCACGTACAGAAACATCCCCTCCGCGCTGCCTTACAGGCTTGGCTTCGCAGGCGTGCGTTGCCTCCAGACGCTGCAGCTCCTTTCTCCCCCAGGTTCTCCATGCAGAGAGCCTGGAAACTAAGCTCCTGCATCCGACAGACACAGGGCTCCAGGCCGGAGCCCGGCGTTGCTCCTTGCCCAACACCAAACACCGCGGACGGCAGACAAAGGTGGGGAAGGGATGCAGCCGGGAGCTCAGCTCCACGGGGAACCTGCTCAGCCGAAACGCCCGTCCTACAGCCACGGGGATGAACAATGCTGCTTCTCCTGCGTTCATTTACACCTCGGTCAGGACAGGCAGGGCCCAGAAAACTTTGGGCTGTCTTGAGAAGGACTGAACTTCTCTCTCAGAAAATAACCCGGAGAGTCCACGCGGGCAATAGTGTATGTGTACCCAGGATAGAATCATAGAACGGTGGGGGTTGGCAGGGACCTCTGTGGGTCACCCAGCCCAACCCCCTGCCACAGCAGGGTCACCCAGAGCAGGCTGCACAGCACCGCGTCCAGGCGGGGCTGGAATATCTCCAGAGAAGGAGACTCCACAGCCTCCCTGGGCAGCCTGGGCCAGGGCTCCGTCACCGTTAGAGGGAAGAAGTTCTTCCTCATATTCAGCTGGAACTTGTAGAATCATAGAAAGTTTTGAGTTGGAAGGGACCCCTAGAGGTCATCTATTCCAACCCCCCCGCAGTGAGCAGGGACACCACTAACTACATCAGGTTGCTCCTCTGCTTCAGTTTGTGCCCGTTGCCCCTTGTCCTGTCACTGGGCACCACTGGAAAGAGTCTGGCCCCGTCCTCCTGACCCCCACCCTGCAGATATTTATAAGCATTTCTAAGGTCCCCTCTCAGCCTTCTCTTCTCCAGCCTGAACAAGCCCAGCTCCCTCAGCCTCTTCTCGTAGGAGAGATGTTCCAGTCCCCTCACCATCCTCGCAGCCCTCCGCTGGACTCTCTCCAGTAGCTCCTCATCTTTCTTGAACTGGGGAGCTCAGAACTGGACACAGCACTGCAGATGGGGCCTCACCAGGGCAGAGCAGAGGGGGAGGAGAACCTCCCTCGCCCTGCTGGCCACACTCCTCTGAATGCACCCCAGGATCTCATTGGCCTTCTTGGCAGCCAGGTCACACTGCTGGCTCATGGCCACCTTGTCATCCCCCAGCACACCCAGGTCCCTCTCCGCAGAGCTGCTCTGAGAACAACAGCTTTGAAGTTTTTCGAGCATCCCGACAGCGTTAGCCCTCCTACCCTGCGGTTAGCATCGCTCACGCTGTGCCGGAGCCGCAGCCGGCCGGGCCCCGGGCCGGTGCTGGCAGAGCTGCCTGCCGCAGCCCGCGGCAGCAGGGCAGTGACTTCAGCAGCTCTGCCAAAACGCTGCTTGAAAGGACGATGTAAGATCGCAGAGTTTAAAGAGCAAGCAAGATAGCTGCTGGCTACGTTTTCAACTAACTCACTGAGCTGAACGGATGAACTTGTTAAGAGCGGAAGATGGCGATAAGCAGGTATCTCAATAATTATTTGCAGAGATTAACGGAGCAAGGTGCACTTCGGGCATAACTAATCCTGGAGAGACAAGGAGCAGGAAAAGACTGCGGGAGCTCATGTCTTTGAACTAGGTGAAACCAGTGACATTGCCCACCAGCAGCATTGTGTTCCTTGCCGTTAAAATGCTGACACTCACAGGTCTGACGGTAACTAGACCGCATAGGGGCACCTTTGCTTTCACATCAGATCTGCTGACATGAACAAGAGTCGATTCAGATGGGCATCCAAACATTAAAGTCCTTCCCTATTTCCATAAAATGATTGGCAGGGTGCCTACTGCTGGCGGCTGGTAGCGCTGCTGACAAATGGCATCTTGATAAAAACTTTGGGCTGTTTTAAGGAAAAAAAAACCCAAAAAAACCCACATGCTCTTATTCTGATTCACTCAGCTTCTGTCAGATGAGACGCCTCGTCTCTGACAACGCGATCTCCCAGCACCTTGGCTGTGGGTACGCACAGAAAGCAGCACCCGGCGCGCGGGACGGGAGCACAGCGGGGTCCCACTCTCCTGCTCCCTGCCCACGCAGGAAGCCGTCCCCACCACGGGGCTTCTCCCTCTCCTCCGCACCGCAAACCTACACCTGCGTACTCGGCAGAAAGTACCTCAAATACCGTAAAGGTTATCCCTAGGAAAAAAGGGGGTTTTATTTCCAGGTCTCGAACTACTGAAGCTTTCCAGGGAGTCCTGTGGATAAAACCAGCTGGAGCAGCTGAAATCCAAGGTAATTTCTAAGACAGAGACCCGACCCCTAGAACCAGTTCCCTCCTGCAACTCAGACATTAACAAATGGATGATTCTCGGAGAGTAAAAAAAAGCACTGCACAGATCACTTGCTGCCGATTCCCAGCTAATCCATCAGTAGATCAATAGATCAATACAGGTAAAAGGAAGAGAGGAGGGGGGGAGCTGATTTCAAGCCCTAATAATGTTATTATTCAGTTTTTGTAGCTTTTTCAAGCACTTAACTCTAGGTATTTTTCTTGAGGTTTAAAAATGGCTTCTAAAATGAATCTGAATACTACAGTGGGAACTTTTTACCCCTAGAGATCAAATATCTCCTTTTCTCATACCTTAGCATTTCCAATCATGCAAAAATCCCATGAGCTGGGAGGCCCTGCCAGGCTCCCTGGCAGCGCAGGCGCTCTGAGCACACCATGGACCCAGATCTCACCTGAAAATAGGCGCAGGGCAGGTAACACCTATAGCCATTTATTACTTGTTCTTTTCAATAGATGTCCTACCACCCTGCGGCACATGAGAAGGAGCAAAGCTGCACAGGGCAATGCCAGGGTGGGGGAAAGGACCTCTTGCTCTGCAGCTGGGGAGCAGCCCAGTGACACCACGTCAGCCCTCGCCCACCGCAGCCGTGGTACCTAACACCCTTTGCAGGACACCCATAACGACACACCTTGGAGCAAGAGCTTGACAAAGGTTGAAGAGAGGATGGCCACGATTGCTGGAGGATATCCCATCCTCCTGGATGTAAGAAGGAGCGTGCTGTAACAGTTCCTTTAACTTCTTCAAAAATCTCAGTAAGAATCAACAGAGAGCGACAGCACACGACAGACCTCACTCTGCCTCCACAGTATCACTGACTTCATTTTCTCTTGCAAACATCACCTAATTATCTTGTGGTGCACCAAAGGGTAACATAGTGGGGTCCAGAAACATTCCCTGCCTGCACGACGGCAGCAGCCACGGACAAGGACAACCCAGCTGCACGCAGCAAAGCCTCCAGGAACCACGGTTTGTTGCTACTCAGAACAACCTGAGCATGGACAGACCCTAACGAACCAGCGGCAGAGAGCTCACTCCAACCAACCGGTGATTTACGGAGCTGCTGGCCTCCCCTTCCCCTCCCCGCCGCAGTGCTGCCTCCAGATGTGCTGCCAGCTGTGCCAGCACCCGCCCTGAGACTGAAGACATCTGGCAGCGAGGAAGTGGCTGTCCCAGCCAGGTGAGCGTCCCTGTACCCTTCCCAGCAGCGGTGCTTGACCCTGGAGCAGACCAGACCACCGCGAGTCTCCAGGCTGCCCAAGGACAGCGTTACCATGGTCCTCTCCATCACTGCTTGGCTGCTTGAGGCCGCTCAGGGTTCCCCAGCAAGCTCTCTGCCCCGAGGTTGGCTGTCCATAAGCACCACCATAACGAACGCAATTAACAGCGGTGACATCCCTACCTTGATTCCCGTCATGGTCCGCTGGAAGTTCCTTTGAGAGCTGGGGCTTCAAACCGGCCTCGCCATCATGTGATCTGACGTCGCGGAGAATTTACTGTGGAAACAAAAAAACCCCACAAGTGTGAAATGTGACTGTCGATAAAGTAATCCTCAGCAATCAGACAAAATTAATTGTGTGAACATCATTGATCAAACCTCCTTAATACATTGGGTTTGTAGAAAGCTGGAATGTAATTTCATTACCAATCTGCTCCATCCTAATGAAATTTCTAATAACACTCTAATTTTGATTTCGGTTAAGGAGCGAATGATGGAAATTTTCTTTTGCTTCTCTTGTAAGGTTTTATTCTGTTGGTTTTCTGCAATACTGGGGATACTAATTTTTTTTTTAATTTGACATTTTATTAGCAGGGGGTTTAATACAACAAGACAGATAAAAACAAAATTGCAAAATGGACAAACTTTACAGAAATAGAAATTATGTCAAAATTAAGGAGGCTAATTTTAAAGAAATTGATTTATTATATGAGTGGTGATTTGGGCTTTTTTTTTTTAAGTTCTAGCTGATTTTCTGACCTCAAGTGATTCAAATAATACTAGTTTGCAGTCCGCTTTATCTGCCATTCTCACAGAACGATGCTAGAGGAGTTCAGCCACGCAGGAGAGGTACCAGCACACCTAACGGGTAGATGAGGGTGAGCAGACCCCGGCCCTACCCGCGTCAGTGCCAAGGCTCCCGGTAATTTGGGCGTAACCAAGATTTCAGCTTTTGGGTCAAGTTTCCAAGGACACCGTTTGGTCTTTCGGACTCAGCCGTGTCGGTGCACAGAGGAGGGCGGGAGGTTGACGAAACCAGGAGGGATGGAGCATTGGGCAGGTAACTACTCGGTGACATCTGGGATTTGCATTGAAGCCCACGCGCAAGGTGCCTCACGCACCGGGGCCCAGCCTGTGCTCCCCAGGACCCCGTCACGGCAGGGAGCGGGGACAGATCCCAGGGCTCACCGCTCCACGTGCAGGCAGCACCCACCGATGGGAGATCCCGATGTCCCAGGGAGCCGGGGCAGGACAAGCCGCCTGCCCGGGGCTCAGGGCTGCTGCGGTCACGTCGCCCGTGAGACCGGAGCCTGCAGGCTTCCGCAAAATGCATTTCACTGAGGGCAGGGGAAAAGCCTGGAAAAACCAACTATATTCTGACATTTTCTGCTACGAGGTACTGAAAATGAACAGCGCTTGCCTGTAGCACGCATGAGAGGGCAAACCCTGCTCTGGGAACATGTGGGTACTACTGATGGCTCGCCTGGCAACGTGGCCGGTGAACAGAAATCGCCTCTCCCGGGGCAGAAGCCGCAGGCGGCGGGATCCACGTTTAAGCGCAGAGGATGCGCACCGGTGGTTTGCAGACATCTGGGGGCCTCCGGGTGATGGGACGGGGCGCGATGAGCAGGCGAGGGAGCACAGAGTGCGCGTGCTTGCTGCAGGAAGGCGATGCTCTTTGACTACTGAACTGGTGCCTATCTCTGGTATTTCCATTTTCTGCAATCTGATGTGTTTTGGTGATTTATTCATGACTGGTGTAGTGAAAAATTGGAAAAGGCTAGCGGGATAGCCATGGCCTGGAGATCCAGCATCTGATTGAGGCTACAACTGAATTACTGTCAGAGGCATCATGCAAGGTTTACTCCAGCGAACTTGAAGTTGAATCTTTATATTAATAAGTGAACATGAACTATCAGAGAGACTGGCATATGTCTGCTGCCGGGCAGGTCTGGAAAGGAGCTGTCAGATCAACAGGGAGCTTGAGCAGACAAACAGAGCAGCTCCAGTGCCCCTCTTCACGTGCTACAGAGGTGTCTGCGGGCATTCACTGGAGCCACGGAGCGGGGATGTTCCTAACGCACAGGACAGCTAAAAAGGCTACTGCAGGCAAAGCTGTCTCGCCTTTAACACGTGCTAAATTGCCTGGGGGACAGCACACAGGAGAGCCCTGCCTTCCACTCCGTTACTTAAGTGCATATGAAAATCTAGCCCCTTGTTCAGGCTACACTGCTAAGACACGTTGGGTGAGCACGAAGGATCCATTCTGATATTGCACACCAAACCCCAGTCCAACCAGAAACACCGCTTCAAAAGTGACAGTCCCCGAGAGCTGTAACTCGGGGAGATACCTTCAACACAAACCAAAGCCAGGCAGCCCAAACCTACAGCACGCACTCTACAGAAAGGATAATTTTTGCCGTTTCCAAAAAGCAAAAGGAAAACATCCTTCCGCAGCGCTGAGCGCACCCGTAGGAGCTGCCCTCCGAGCCATTCCCCACGTTAATTTTCACACCAAGTGCAATAAGCCACTTTCCATCTTGGCTTCCAATCTGCTGGGTGTGAAAGAGGGGTGAGGAAATGCCCCTTTCCCCAAGGATCCCCTCCAAATCTGAACTTCTAAGGAAACAAAACAAAGCAGCAATTGATCCAAAGGGGGTAAAAGAAAAAAAAAGGCAAAAAAAAAAAAGAAGAGGAAGCCAAATACTGCATTACAGTAGCATCTAGCAGTTCTTCATAATTACAGTTTCAATTCCACCTCCAGCTTCCCGCCTAATTACTGCCCGCGGTTGGCGTGCACAGACTCACGAGCAGCAGGGGTTTTTCTTTTGCTCGCACTGATCGCTCCTCAGCTCCTCGTTACCGAGCGCTCGCTTCGGGCCCATCAGGCATCCCACCTCCCTCCCGCAGACCCCACGGGGCGTTGCACAGCCTGGCCCCGTGCCTTGCACCAGGGCGTCCTGCCCGGCTCGCCAGCAGTGGGTCCATCCCTCGCTAGAGAGAAGGGACGGTCCCCAGAGACGCGCACGGTGGGTACCCCGGTGGCAGTCAGACAACTGGAACCGATGGGACAGGAATTTTTCCGTCCCTGCTTGCTCTGGACTGCTGCTACAGAAGGTTCTCCTGGACATCCTCAGGTTTTGCAGGGAAAGAGCTGCCAACACCTGAAGCTGGGCCGTGAGCTCCACACTGCGGGAAGCAGACCTAAGCCTTCATACCAGAAAACTAAGAGGTGAATTGGGTTTTGATGTTTCAACTTTCAGCTTCTTGGCAACCAGAATTAACCTGTCTAAGGTTTTGTTCCGGCTCTCCTTTGGACCTTTCCAGGCTGCACTTGAAGCTGTGTAGGTGAAGCTCAATCTTGTGAGATCCTCCAGCTGTTTCTGAGCATAGGAAGTTCTGTCTGAACATGAGGAAGAACTTTTTCCCTCTGAGGGTGACGGAGCCCTGGCCCAGGCTGCCCAGGGAGGCTGTGGAGTCTCCTTCTCTGGAGATATTCCAGACCCACCTGGACAAGGTCCTGTGCAGCCTGCTCTGGGTGACCCTGCTTGGGCAGGGGGTTGGGCTGGGTGACCCACAGAGGTCCCTACCAACCCCGAACATCCTGTGATTCTGTGAAAAAGCTTCCAGGGAAGGTGAGCTGGGGTTGACCCTGGGTTGGCGGTGGCCGTGCACCAGACCTCCAGCACAGCAAATACCCCTCTCGGAGATGAGATGACTCCTATTTTGTTTCGGGGGTTATAATCCTGCTACTGCTTTCCCTGCAGTCCAGTTGCACTTTGCTAATCATGAACACCACCGCTGTCCTTGGCAAGAAGTGGGAAAGGGGCCTTCTTCTACCAGACAGGCAGGAGAGCCGATTTCCAAATAATTTATGGCTTGAACAAAGTTGTAGAGCAGCAACTAAGTATGCAGGAAAGGTTGGGGTGAAAAATTATTTACAAAGTGAATGCCCTGAAGACACTTGTACTGGACAACAATTACGGCACCTTAATTAACTGAAATTTAGTTCGCCCGTCGACTGAGGCATGTCCAGTGCGAAAGTTATGCCACTGCTCCTGTCTACTACTGGTTAATGAATATAAATCAGATGGTTTATAGTTAGTGAACATGTAATAGGCTTGCAATGAGTTGAATTCCAATGCAAAATGCCTGGGGATAGGAACATGCCATCCATAAAATATATATAAATAACAGATTTACATTTCTACAAGGAAAAAAACAAAGCTATCCTCCCATCTTTGTATTCTCCCAGCTTGACAGACCTGTGCCCCAGTTCTCCGACAAGACAAAGGATCGATAAGTAGGAATTTAAGAGTCCGGTCACCCAAGGCGCGGCTAATTAGATACCAAAACTCTTCTGTGTCCTCCGTGTTTCCTTCGCAGCCATTGAGCCCTGTCCTGCAGGTTCGTCATGTGCCTGCTCAGCGCTGCTTGGGAGCAGAGCCCGAGGCGCAGGAGGACTGAAGGTGACTCCTGAAGGTGCAGAGCACTGGGTGCAACCGCCAGAGCCCGAGCCAGGGGCAACCGAGGCCATCGGAAAGGGGAGTGCTGCCTTGGCTGGGTTTTATACCAAAGCCCAGGGATGGACAGGGGAAGCAAGGCTGTGCTTTTGCTATAGCTCCTGTTGGATGAGCCTTTAGTGATAGTAAATGGAAAAAGCAGGCAGTCTTTAGTGATATTAAATGGAAAAAGCAGATAGCTAAGGCTCTACCTCTAGAGGTAACTCACGTAAAAAAAAAACCAACACCTCCCTCCCCTTCTACAGTCAGTCACGAGTGCAGGTCTCAAGCAAGCAAGAAAATCTCTCCAAGTTTCTTGCTTGCAAAATAACCTTTACTCTGTGCCAGCTACGTGCTGGCAGGAGCGGGCAGGCCTACCCAAAGAGCCCTTGCAGCTGGGTAAATCACTTTGCCCGACCTCGGCATCGTCCGTGATGTTCAGCTGCAGGTTGTTGGCCAGTGGGCTCGGGCAGGCACCAAGCCTGAGGTATGAAGGGCCATCAAAAACAGACCCAGTGTCAGAAAAAAACCCTGGTCTCAGCTCTTTACGTTTCCTTGCTGCAGAAGCAAGAAATTGTGGACTTTATTTATTGCACAAATTAGGTACAAGAAAATTATTTTCTTAATGTGAGACTTGATGAATGTTCTCAACTCTCCACCCTGCTAGGAAGAGGGGGTTACAATGAAAATTATTTACAAAGCATGTGCTACCCTGCAGGGATATTTATTCAGGCGGGGGATGTTTCCACAGATTTTGTTGACAAAGGCAAATCAAATTACATTTTTGCGAACATTACAACAAGCATCTTGATTTGATATGGACATCAGCCGCCTCCTGACAAAGCCTGGGAAGCAGCTCTGGCCCAGCACCCTCCAGGCACCGACAAAGGTGGCGATTTGTAGTATTAGGGAACAGATGGATAAAAAGCTCTGCAAGCTGTTCGTGCGCTTCAAAATACTGATTCAAAGTTTTTATTCATTTAAAATGTATAAAAATTGTCATAAGTCTGATGCCTAGATTAGAGACAGTTAGTGACTCGCGGGAGTAAGGTGACCTCTCCAGAGCTCCTGCAAGCCCCCCGGCTGGGCTCCTCCGCGGAGCCCCAGCAGAGCAGCACAGGGCAGCGCTGGAGCCTTGTCCCCACAGGGCTCAAATGAGCCCCACCAGCACGGAAAATGCTCACGCAGATGTGTGCGTACAACTCTGCACCTACACGTTTATGCACAGAACATAGGTGTAATAACAGGGGAAGACGCGCCAAAATCAGGCTCCCGAATCTATATTTAAGTGATTAAATCACAGGCCCTCCTTTTCAGAAGAGAAATGGGCTCGGCAGGGTCTTTGAACAAGCAGCTTGGCCCTTCAGAAAAAAAATAAACCAGGCTACCGAGTAGAAGCCTGTGTCCGGAGCCGAACCCCACCGCTGCCCTGCCTTTGGTCAGGGCTGGCCATGGCAGCTGGTGCTCGGGCAGCGAGCTGCCCATGACAGCATCGCTGCCCTTCGAGTCCCGGCCAAGCCTGAACCACCTTGCAGAGTACAGATCCCACACCACTCAATGGCATTTTTAATCCGATTATTGTTATCTTAAAATGACTAATTTCCGCCGGAGGACGCGGAAGCAGAACCCCCGGCAGAAGCTTCTTTCTTGGTGGGAGCGGGAGCTCGGTGAGAACGCGCTGCCTTCACCTGCAGCCCCTCCGCTCGCAGGGAGGAAAGGCTGCCGCGTGATTAGGGCTAGGATTTTTCCCAGTGATTACACTCTTTATGAATGCCTGCATATAATATCACGATGCAGCTTTCCCCCGCCTCCTCTTTGCATTAAAAATCCTTCTTCCCTGTACAAGCAGTAACTCGCTGTATGGTTTTACGGCATGCGACTGCAGACGGCTTTGCTAAGTGTTCGGGGAGGCAGGCAGGGAGCCCACTGCCGGCAAGGGGACCTTGGACCTGGGAATACGAAGGGCACGGGGATCAAGGTGTCGGTAAAACACAGTAGGCAAAAAATGTTGCACTCGGTTGTAAACGCCTGTTTTTCATCCTCTGCAGCGTGGCTGCCGCGTCGATACACACACACGCTGGGCAAACTAGCGTTACTTGTTTGGCGTGAGTTATTTCTTAAGAACAGAATATACCTACCCAGGTTCACAAGGGAGAAATACAGATATGGAGGGCTCTCTCCTGCAGCAGAGAAAGTCATGGCACCACCCTGTAGCTGAGAGTCCACGCTAGGCAAATTCACACAAGAAACGGAGATATGGATTACGGACAGCGTGATCAGCAAAGCATTTGAACAACACACTGCGAGAAGGATGGATTCCCACCTCTCAATATCTCTTCTTCGAGCTGAGGTTCCCTGTCTGGCACAAGTCCTGTGGTACGATATAGGCTACTGGTCTCAAAGTACAACATAACCAGGAAATTATGTAAGCCTTTGTGATACATAAAGACAGGTTAGATAATCTGTAGATCCTCTCAAGGCTTAAAAATGTGAGTATTTTTGCTGAAGCATGGGGGTTTCTGGCTAGCGAAACCCAGGAGCTCATCCTTAGCCTGGGACCCGATGCAGCTCTCTGCCCGCGGCTGCCAGGTCTGGAAGGGGTTGGGAAGCACACAAAATGCCACTCAGACTTGTGACAGGGTTTCTCATACTGAGAAGAAATGGTTTGGAGCTCCTGGCTAACAGGAAAAATCACTTCAGCTCAACCTCGTTGATCCCCTCTGATTAAACCTGTGGGTCTTAAACTTGGTCTTCAATCAGGTCTTTGAGAAGTCCCAACAGATTACAACATCCCTGTGCTTAGCCATCATAATGACCTGCAAGTGATTAGCTTAACCAGCGTTTCACCCAATTCAATTTCCATGGATGGCCTATACGTACCAAGAAAGACATTCACATTAATTTTTACATAATTAAATCAGGAATGACCCCGGTGCCAATGAAACAAAACCTCAATTCTTCCTGGGCTGCACAGTGCTCATCTCGTCTTTAACCCTCGGAACACGAGACCGACTTGGCTGGAAGGGACGGATCCGGCTCCAAGCCCTCTCCTGTTCTCCCCTGCCTCTTCCAGCCCCTTTGCCCTCCCCAGGCTGAGCGACCCCAATGCCAATTGCCCACCCAGCCCCCAATTCCCCACCACAGCACCAGAAAGCCCCTTGCACAGATGATCGAGTGCCTCACTTCAACCTTTATAGGAAGACACATGCATTTTCCAGGGAAAGCCTTAACAGCAACACAACAATCCCTTGATGAGCGACAGCCCAGCCCATGGGGCCAGGACAGGACCTTCACGATGGCCGAGGAGCATCTAGCCCCAACGCCACAATTTGTGTCTCAGTCCCGCAGAAGACAGTTGTGGAAATCACAGCCGCAGCAGGGAGACCATGACCATGAGCCATGGTAGCTCCTTAATACTTGGAAAATCAAGCGGGCGACGTTGGCATGAAGGCCAGGTCCCCTCTGGAGCAGCGGGTACCTCCCGGGAGGAGAAGACTTCCCTTCCTTGGCATCCCTTCCTGCAGCCCTGCCAAGCTCCCTGCCTGCTTCCACTGCTCGGTGCCCGGGGTCCCGACTGCTCGCCGGGACGTGACATCGGGCTATGCAAACGAACAGGGATAATTACAGTGCATTTCGTTAAACAATCCCCCTTCAGAGGCAGCAGCGATTACTCACTTCCACTGTAATTTTAATTGGTGGGCAAACATGATCTTTGTAGAGACAAAGCCTCATTCTTCTCTCTCTTGTAACAGTTTAAATCAATACTAACCCGGGGCTGCTTGGAAATATTTAATGAAAACTATTTTGACAGAAAATTGGATTCTTGATGGGGCAAAATATTTGTTTTCTACGGAGAAGTTTCACTTTGCTGAAAAGCCAAAACTTTTTCCATTTTCCCTGGAAGGTCAAACTGCACGACGCAGCCGTCGCCCTCGCGCACCCTTCGCTGCCGATGCCCTGGGCGAAGGGAGGGCGTGCCGGTCGCCGCGGGGCTGGGGCTACAGCCTGCGCTCTGGGGGAGGGAACCAAAGCCCTCTGACATCCCCCGAAGCCCCTCTGAAAGGAAGGACAGTCACAACCTTCATGCTGTGACTTGCCTAGCTGTGACAAATGCCATCCAGGGACCGAGGGCACACGGCGCATGCCGGGAGGAGCGGGAGCGGGGCGATGGCACGGAGCGACGCGAGCAGTAACATCACAGCGCACACCGCTCCGGAGGGTTTCGCCTGCGCGTTCACCTTGAGGTGAAATTAGTGATGGCAGAAAAAAACCTTACTCAGGTCTTGGCTAATGATTATCCCATTAAAGAATCAGCTGACATCATATCATTTGGTAGTTTTATAAACCTCAGTGACAACAAGACTGATGAGACCTAAAGCCCTGACAGCTCGTCTGCCCGGAGAAGAGGAAGGTACAAGAATTTGCTATTTTACTGTATTGCAGATTTCATGGTACTAAAAAAAACCACGATAAAATAATCCTCAGAAAGGTGGGCAACCTTTGCCCATCTCCAGAAAGACGTGTATATTCACACCCAGCCCTCCCACTCGTTGGCAGATTTCCACCGAGCCGAAGCAACGCAGCAAGCGAAACTCCCCATGCGTGGCCGGGCACCCAGGTTCCCCAGCCCGCGGCGGGACGGCGGGGACGTGGCGGCCGTGGGTGCCTTCTCCTCGTGCCGAGCTCCCACAGAGCCACCCAGCCAGGCCCCTGGAAACCCCCGTGGCAATAACGACCCAGGACCACTGCAGCCAATGCCGAGGAGCGATCGCCTCGAACTCTGCCAGCAGCAGCGCCGGCTCGTACCCTGGCTCAGCCTCCACCGGTTCGGGACAAGGTGAGGTCAACCCAAAAAGTCACCACAGAACGCTGGTGTCTGGTACAATTAGGCCAATTAATGAAAAAGAAATTAAAATAAAGTGCATGTGCCGCAGTTCCTCTCCTTACCCACACCTCTACACTGGAGGCTTTGGTGCTGGCGGGACAAAACGCCATCTCAATCGACATTCATCTGGTTCGCGGCGACAGAAGTTATTTTGGTAGCGCGTGTGGCCTGTTCTGCTGTCGTTTAAAGGAGGCAACGTCACCACATGCAGATGATATTAGGAAAGATTTCTTTACTGAAAGAGCTATGAAGCTTTGGACCAGGCTGCCCAGGGGAGAGGTGGAGTCCCCATCCCTGGAGGCGTTCCAAATACGTGTAGACATGGCCCCTCTGGAAATGATTTAGCAGGCGTGGTGGGGATGGGTATGTGGTTGGACTTCATCATCTTAGAGGTCTTTTCCAGCCCTAGTGATTCTCTGACTCTGTGAGCACTGGCCAGCAACTCACTGGCTTCCACTGTGGGTTTATGAATGCATATATATGCACACACATAAATATTTAAATTTTTTTTTTTGCTTTTTTTACTACTCTACCAAAAAAATTAGCCAAATAAAATAAAGCATTGGCCTAAGGCATGGCCGCATCCCTAGCATTCAGTATTCTGCATTTTAGAGAGAAAAAAAAAAAAGCAGCTTGCTTTTCCCCCCCTTGCCTGGGTGTCACGAGCAAGAAATGAGCAGCTGACCTGAGTTTGAATTTAGAGTGTTCATTAATAGGATATTATGCCATATGCTCAGCACACTGTCTTTTTTTTTAATGCAGCCACCAATTTGAGAGAATTTCTAATTAGTAATGGTATAATGAGAGTATTCAGAGGCTAATGTGGTGGGTGGGGAAGCGAAATAGATCGCTTGGTGTGGACTGGAAATATTTCTGTTCGAATTCCTGGTGAAATAATGACCCGCCGTAAAAGGCTGCGATCTTTGACAAACGAGGGACGCTGGGGGAGGTTACGTTAACTGCAGAGGGAGCATTTATCGGGGCGGGGGGGGAAAGGGGAGACGATTTGGGCTCGTGAAGCTCAACGCAGGGAATGTCTCGGAAGGAAAAACACTTTTACTGGGGCTGGGCTGAAGGGGAGGAAGCACAAAGGAGGCCTCGGGTGGGAAAGCCCCGGCAGGAGGAGATGCTCAGCCGGGCTCGGTGCGGGCAGCATCGATGCTGGGAGTCACTGCCCCAGCCCGGGGGGTACCAACCCTCGCCGCCACGCCAGCGCCAAGGCATCGGCACCCACTGGCGTGGGTGCAGAACACAGCATGGCACAGCAGCCCTCAATATGTGAGCTGGTGCAGGAAACCCTCTTCTCAGAAACGCGCGCCCGAGCCCGGGAATGGCGTCGCATCAGCAGCCGGCGGGCAGCAGCGTGCCCAGCGAGGGGGCACGGGAGGCGACGGAGCAGGGGGCCGGGTCGGTGCCGCGGGCACGATGCCCAAAACGCCTTTGAAAAGTGCTTTTGGAGTGTATTTGGGGGTCAGATCATTTCATCCCTACTCTGCTACGGAACATTGGGACTAATGAGGCACGGCTGCAGGTGGGTGTTTTGTGAGAACTTGTTGGTATAAAATGCTCAATACATTTTTAATAAAATAAAGCTCTGAGGTTTGTGAGCTGGCGGAGAGCAGTGTCTGAGGCTGGCACGTGCTTCACCCCCCCTGCAGGAAGACAGGACATAAGGACGGGAGATAAACCTACAGCAACCACGACAGCAGACACGGGGCCCAAAGAGCCCACCTAACATCCCAGAGCATCCTTTGATTTGAACTAATTATGAATTTGTCTCCCAACCCATCCAGCAGCGTGGGCACTGTGATTCTACAGCAGAGAAAAGGGACAGATTTTCAGTGTTTTACAAAAAGTCAGACCGCAATACAGAAAAATGGTATTTCCCTATTAAAAAACCACAGACCTCATAAATTGGAAAATAAAACATTTTCCCAGAAGAAAAGGGATTTGGTCTGGTGTGGATCTGGAAGTTGGGCTGTTGGCTCCAACAGCAAAAAGCCAGCCCTTTGGTCTCAGAGGGAAATTCCAAACAGTGACAGGGAAAAACTGAGGGTTGTAGGTTAAAAAAAAAAAAAAAAAAGAGAAGATAAAATTATTGTCCTCTCCCAGGTCCCAGCCAGCACCAAGTCCCTTCTGAGGGAGTGCCCCTCGTGCTGCAGAGGACAGCGTTCCCAGCCGCCGCTTTGCCAGCTTTGGGAATGCCGGGGCTCCCACGTGCAGCCTCTACACAACAGCTAGGACTCATGCAGATTTCTTCAAATGAGACATAATTAATTTGCCTTTTGCTTGGACCAATTAGATCTTTAACACTGTAGGAAATGACTTTTTACTAAGTCATTTACTAAGATTAAGCTGAAGACCAGGAGTTTTCCTCTCCTGTGATATGTTTTTACTGCATTATCATATTACCTTTAAGAAAGCCAATAAAGTTCTACGACTGCGGGGTCTCTCCGGTGCCTCCTGCGCCCCTTTTGCCCATTGCCACACGCGTGAATTTTACAGAAACAGATGCCACAGGAGCGAGGCAGCCCGAGATGGGCACTAAATGATGAGTTTTGGTAGATCTGAGCCAAGCGGAGCAGAAAGGCAGCCATCTACTCGAGTAGATCTGCTGGAGCTCCAAGCCAGGCTTGTGGTGGAGGGACCGGCCGCACTGCCAGACAGTCTGGCACTGTGTAAACCCTGCTCTGAAAATTAAATATTCATAATGCTAATATTAGATTCTAGAGCAGCTTTTAGGAAGAAATAAATGAGATTTGCTTTAAAAGAAGAAAAAAGGCATAGAGGCCATGTAGAACCAAGCCACAGCTTCATAAATAATATGTTTTTATGCCAACACTCAACAATTAAAAGGCTTAAGATTCGTTTTGGAGAATGAATCAAGCTTAAAATTCATTCTCCTACCCTGATCCTTGCGCCACAGAAAATTAATGCCTTCACCCAATATATTTTTAGAAGGGATTTATTCCTTGCTCGCATGCCATCCTTATTTTCCAGAGTAATAGATGTGAGTGGCGAAGTGTAAGCAAGATTTTTTTTCCTTTCTTTAAAGTAAATCTCCATCTTGCTGACAGCCGTGCCCAAATCTGTCAGACCTGAAGGGCCTGAATCCTCCAGCTCGTCTCTTGATGCTGAGCTGCGCTTCCTCTCCCTGCGCCTGGAAAGGCACGGTGCGAACGGCTGGCACCAGGACAGGCTGGCACCGGTGGCACCGTGACTTCTCATCGACCACAACGCTCCCAATGGTGAGGGAGAAGAGGGAAGGGGCACGGGCCATGCCAGTGCGGGCCAACGCGCTCAGTCCCCCTGCCCCGGGGATCCCGGGGGCTGTCGGGAGGCAACAGGCTCTCCACAACGTGTCCCTCTGCCCCTGCCCCACCGCTCCCACCCTCCAACACCACATCCCACCACGAACGTCACCCAGCTCATTTCACAGCCCATTAGCAAGAAATAAATATTAATATAATATGATATTATTCTGATGAAAGTGAAAAATGTGACTATAATAAGGCTATCGTGTTCTACTGGATTAATATGCCTGTTAATTACCAGCAGTTCCTGTGGTCTCCAGCCTAACAGATGGCCTTCGGTGAGCAGTGCTCAGCCCGCACGCCCAGGAGGTTCCCAAGGCTCAGAGCGAGCCCAAGATGCTGCTGCTGTGTAAAGAACCCAGCCCATCACGTGCACTTTGGTGGCCCGGCTGCACCGGGAGCCGGTGCAAGAAGAAGGAGCAGCCACGGGGACATGCGGTGGGGACGGTGCCAGGAGAATGGGCAGGGGGCTCTGGCCACCTTGCAGGCCCCCGGGTGCCCTGGGAAGTCCCCCCTCTCTCCCGTGCCTCCCCGTCAGTGTTTGACATCTAAACTTCACAGGTTAAGGTAGCAGCATTTCACATTCTACAGCTCGAGTGGCCACAGGGCAGAGCCCTCTGGTCCTGTCAAATATTTGCTTTGGCAAAAAGAAACAAACAACCAAGCCAATGCCCCTTGATTCATCTCGAAATGAAACTTCCTACAGAAGTAAAAAACCCGATAATGTCAAAGGTGAAAACACCTTTGATAAATTCAGTCCAAAATCAAAATTTCAAAACAAAAAACTCAAAAAGTTCCATTTTCAAACTGCCAACTTTATTGTCATGCCACTGAAAATTTCATTTCTTATTTCTTTCTGCCTGAAAGCACTATCCAAACTCAGCCTGAACTTCAAAATGGGTTTCTGTCACCCCAAAATCGCTTTTTTCAGTGACCAAGCTATCCATCCAAAGAACTCCTCTCCCAAAAGGCTGATGGCTGTGCCACATCCCGCTTCGGCCCCAGGAAGCCCCGGAGCAGGTTGGCCCTGGGGCTTGGCAGCGATCGGAGCACTGGCACCAGGGAGCTGCTGCGACTCTGGAGAGAGCTGCAGCAAAGCTCTGGCGTGTTGAAAATAATCCTGACTGCAAAAAACCCCAGCCTGCCGGGGATGCTCACTCCTCTACGCTGGAGAGCCAAAGCATCTTCTGCAGATGGCCCCGTGTCACGCGGGGTAAGGCTTGACCGAGCTGCCATGGTGTGGTTGACCCAAACCGGTTCCCACCTCAACTCTGCTGCACAGCTTCGCCAAAATGTCCCACTCGCCCTCACCGTTTCTCTAAGCTTCCCACCCCAGCTTTGCAAACTTTCCGCCCCTTTTCCCAAGCGACACCCAATTCGCCACCACGTCACCGTTCAGGGAATATTTGCTCCTTCCTGACACAGGTGCGTCCCCCCGGGGAGGTGGAACGGATAAGCTGACACCTCTAAGGAGGTCTGGAGATGAAAAATGCTGTAGATGTGACAAATAGGTCTCAGCGCAGCCCCAGGGCTGGCAGCTGCCGTGCCCTGTCCCGAGCCACCAGCGCGGTGTTTGCCGGGACCCGGTCTCGGATGAGCCTCGTCCGAGGGAAACGCCGTGGCCTTCTGCCAGTGCTCCTCTCCCTTTAAAATGTTATTTAAGAAGTTTGCCAGCTTTACTTCGCACAGCCTGGTGCTGTTCATTTTAGGTTTGCTAGAAATGTTCTCCAGCTGAATACTGAGTGAAATAAATTCAAATCCTACTCTGCAAATGACACTGCACATAAATATTCAGTAAATTAGCAGCACACTTTTATAGATTTATCAGTCATTGCTGGCACAGAATGACAGGCAATGTTGTAGCTGAAATATTAATGCTGACAAATTAATGATTTCTGAGTAAATGATGTCATTTTTGCACCGTTTCATTAAAATTTACTCACTTTCAATATCAGCTTCATTTCTACGCCAAAAAAAAATTAAAATCATTTTCATTCTCTTTCTCTCTCTCTTTTCCTCTAGAAGCCTTTTTTGAACCCAAAGGGCATAAATTTCCTACCTCTCCGAGGAAGAAGAGGGGCTGAAGTTGGCAGAGAGGGCAGGCGGCGGAGGCCCACGCTGCGCCAGCATCCCCATCCCCGTCCCACTTCGCATGGGAGCCACGTCCTCTCCCTGCACCGTGCTCGAGCTGGGCACCCGGCATTTGGCGCTCCGATCGGATGCCAGGAAATAAGCCCCTGCCTTCGCCCAGCCCCTTGCCGCCGAGCTCCAGTAAAACCTGTGAACCCCACCAGTGCTGGTTGGTACTCGACCGCAGAGCCCGTTCGTGCAGCGGACGGGGGGAAACGCCGCAGCAGCCTGTTCTCCACCCCAGGGATGCATCCCTGAGAGCATCTTCTGCCGCCCTCGCTGATCCTGGAGCCCTCCCGACACCCCAAGGCCCGTGGGGAGGGGGGACGGGCTGCAAGCGCGGGGCAGGCGGAGAGGAGGACACCGGGGTGTCACCCCAGCCAGCCCCCCACACACCGAGAGGTCCCCAGAGCATCGATGGAAGGAGCAAGGCTCCATCCCAAAGGCAGTGGAGCTCTCCCACACGTTCCCCAAAGCAAAGGGGTGAGTGCTTCTGGATTCATGGTGGTTTCGAGAAGAGAAAGCTGGTTTTACCCGCAGCCGGCTAACAGGGATCTCTTCCCTGGAGCCTTTGCCACCCTCTACCATCCAATACACCGCATCGGGTATTTTTGGCAAATTACCCCATCAAAAGCCTTCCCGCCCAATCTGTCATCCTGGACAGGACTGGTGACATCTCTGACAGGTGACTGACAAAGACAGTTGTAGTGGGTAAAAAAAAAGGGGAAGAAAAAGGAAAAAAAAAAAAAAAAAAAGACAGAGAAAGAGCAAGGGAGAAAGAGCCCGGAGAAGGTTTTACCCAGGATTCCCTGGGCTGAGCTATATCAGTCAATCTCCAGGCTAATTCGTGTCAGTACTTGTTTCCTATCTCCTTGAGTCTCCAGCGGAAGGTTGATAAAATTGAAGTGGAAATGAAGTTGGATGCACAGGAGGATACATACAACAATAGCCCGGTGAAATGGGTTTGTATCCCTGATACACTCTTTGGAGCATCAGGATTCCTCGCGACCTTGGCAGTGTCCTTGGGAGAATGAAATAAAATAAAAGGGAGAATTTCTATCTACCAGAAGAAATTTAAGCAAAGCGCTACATTTACCACATCGACTTTGCGGCGTGAAGGAGCGATGCTGGCTCCCAGCGCCGCGGAGCGGCTTTATTTATCCAGTAGGAATTTAACTTTGCACAAGTATTTCCCCGGCTATCTACCTAAAAAGCAAAGAGAGCGCCTTGTTACAGCACTAGAAGACGCCTGTTTCTTGTAAGAAAGTCTCCATTGCCTCAACTAGTTGTTGATGAATAGAAGAAAACTTGTCACAGTTCAAATAAAATGTACCTCCAAGCGTGCGTGCAGCACATTTCTCTCCAGGCTGCTCGGACCAGTTGTCAATACTGCGTGAGCAAAATCTCAGTGAAACTCCACCAAGGCGCTGGTGGGTAAAGACAAGATGAATCTCTGTTTGCCAACCCCCTTAAAATGAAAACGCTGAGGATAACTGTGGCAAGATGGAGATGGAAGAGGGGGAGAAGGACCATGAAAGCGCTCAGAACATGGAAAAAGAGGAGCCTCTACTGACAAGTAGATACCATCAAGAAATCTTAACACAATCCTTCAGTCCATCTGTTTTTTAGGCCAGGTGTACAGACACTCACCTAAAACCCTTCACAGCCCCGTGCCTGACACCAGCACCTTCCTTATGGAGAGCTGTGATGCCCAGGGCTGGGGCCACCATCCCCGGTGTACGGTCTCACCATGCCCAGCAGCGTGGGGCAGGCAGGCGGGCGAGCTCTTGGAAACAGTGACAGTGCCCATGTTTGGTCTGCCCTCTGCGTACGGCCCCCTCCCCTCGCCCCACTGATTTTGGCTGAAGCACCAGCTGCCTGATGGAAACCCTAAGCGTCCAGGTTGATGGAAAGCCAGCGGGTGGATGAGACGAGCAGCTCTGGCTGGAGCCTTCCCCTTTGGCATCCTGAGGGATTTCTCCAGCGGCCGTGCCATCCTGCCTGCCTGACAGATGAAGGGTTTCCCATACAACTCAGAGCAGCCCACAATGTTTACAGGGTTGGAGAAAGGAGGACTGCATAGGTGTCTATTTAATTGCAGATAAATACGAAGAGGCAACAAGTTTCCTTTAACTCATTTTTCTGCTACGCCCAGCCCTCGTAGACTTGGGGCTCAGTATTGACACCAGGGCTAGAAGATTTTGCCTGTGCAGCGAAGGCACAGGGCTGGCAGTGGTTTGTTCGCAGCTCTGGGGAGATACGACCTTCCCCTTTGGCATCCTGAGGGATTTCTCCAGCGGCCGTGCCATCCTGCCTGCCTGACAGATGAAGGGTTTCCCATACAACTCAGAGCAGCCCACAATGTTTACAGGGTTGGAGAAAGGAGGACTGCATAGGTGTCTATTTAATTGCAGATAAATACGAAGAGGCAACAAGTTTCCTTTAACTCATTTTTCTGCTACGCCCAGCCCTCGTAGACTTGGGGCTCAGTATTGACACCAGGGCTAGAAGATTTTGCCTGTGCAGCGAAGGCACAGGGCTGGCAGTGGTTTGTTCGCAGCTCTGGGGAGATACGACCAGGGAAGGTCTTCCATATGAGGACTGAGCTCATACAGCATCATATCTTAGCTTGATGGAAATGTTCATTAATTCTAACTTGGTGGTGCTGATGGCGAGAACAAGAATATGTAGGTGGAACCGATGCTTTCCCTCAATGTGGTATGTATGGGTTGGGGTGCTTCACCTGACTCAGAAATCTCAAAGGCTTTTGGAGGGATCTTCAGGGAAGACGGATTTGAAGCAGCAGGTTTAGGAGCCTTCGCTCAAGAAGAGACTGTTCCCAAAAGAGGTGCAGAGGGTTGAAAGAAATCATTTAACGGCACCAAAACAAACGGATCCTGGAAACGCGCAGAGCAATCCCAGCTGTGATAAGATCATGGAAAGCCACAGCATCTCACAGTTTGTTTGGGCCTGGCCCTTAGTCCCAGCAGTTGCTGCTGAATGACAGTGGAGTTAAGACCCCATCTTTGCAATAAATAAGAACAATCCTACAACGTGTCCTCCGTTAGAGAAGGAATGGCAGTCACCCCGCTCCCCACGGCAGCACCCTGGAGTGGGTTCATCCCGAGCCACCGAGCACCCACCGCTGCCAGCCTCCCCGGATTTGGATAATACGAACCAGCTGGGTTTTTCCACTCCGATAGCTGTGAGAAACTGATGACAACCTGTTTGACCGCTGACCTCTGAACTTGACCCCCTGCTAATACCTTCAGCTGCTGATTGTCATGGGTGGCTGGCAGAGCCCTTTGTCTTTTGCTGTTTTGGAGTCCAGACAGATAAATGATTTCTATTTGTCCTTTGGCGCAACGGAAGAGCTGATCGATATTATCCACGAATGATGTCAAGGATTTGTCGCCACAGCTTATGAATGACAAAACACTACCCAAAAAAACACCTTTTGGGGCAAAAGATTGAAAGCTGGAAAGGTTTATTGATTTTTGCTTTCTTAAATAGCAGCTCAAGCCACAAAAGAGAAAACGAAAAGCTTTGTGTGCTAAAATGCAGCAAAAAGCTTCCTCGAGAACAACGATTAGATCAGCTCTTGCATTTAAGTACTGTGTGCCTTGCCACAGTCAACTGCTCAATTTTGTCTGCTAAGCCCACTGCAATTTCCACCCATTTTTCCTTATTTCAAAAGCGCTTGTATAGTGAAATACCAGCCTCTGGAATAAAACACTTCTCTGCTTTTGGTCACCGGTCGGGCAGAAGAAGGCTATGCATCTCCCACGAGGGCAAGCAGCGAGCTCAGGAGAGCAGAGGAAAAGCATTTAGGTCCAAGCGCTGGAAAGTTGGGCTCGGGCCCCACCTCTGCCCCGGGCACCCCCGACAAATCACCACAGCCCCTCTGTTCCCACCTCCGGGCGAGGGATGCTCCGGCCGGGCGGTGCTCAGTGACGCTCCCTTCCTCCCTCAGAAACCCACCATGCGTAGGAGGAGATCACGGCACGGGGCATCCCATGGCAAACACAAATTTAAGAGAGAGTTGATGAAATGAAACGGGTCCCCACTTCAATATGTACGTGTGGCGCTGGTTTTGTGCCTCCTCTGGTGGAAGCAACATTTGGCTTCTCCAGGAGCCTGGGGAAAGCCACCTTCCCACCTCGCAGCCTTCCTGCGTGACACACGAGGAGCATCCGTGGGTACCCCCACCGCTCGCTTCTAGAGCTGAGCTGAACTGAGCTGAAGCTCAGGCTCCAGCCTGGCTGCTATAAGCCCATAAAGCCCCTCTAAAAAGAGACCCAGAAACCTCCCATGACACCCTGAACCACAGTGACAAACACACATCAGCAACTCTCGAGCCCAAAGGGAGGCAACAGCCGCTTCCCTGGCACTGCCGTGTCCCCACCGACCACCCCAGCTCCCAGCCACCTTCTCTGCTTCAAGAGAAGTGTTTCACCAGCACAACGCATGCGGGAACGAGTTGCATGGAAAACGAGCTAAATTAGCTTATTGCCAGTAGAGAAACGCATTTGATTTTTATGAATGAACGTGTCTCCTCCAGGAATGGCACAGAGTTTGGAGTTCAGAGCCACGCAGAGACATCTCCATGTCCAGCACTTCTGCGAGTCCCTTCCACAACAAAAGTCCCGTGATGTTCCCCTTTCCTAAAATACGGCACTGCTAGGACCAGCCTCTAAAACAGAGCACTCTGCTGAAGTTCTGGACTTCAGGCATTTTGGGAAACAACTTCTTTCCTCACAGACATATTTTTCAGAATATTTTTCCACAAGTCAGATTTTGTGAGTAGCAGAGAAACAAGGAATAGGATCTCCAACACCGGAGGTGTCAGCATGGTACATGGACACATGTCTGCACACCCTCCCTCACACTCACATCCCACTCAAAAATGGATCCCTCCAGTGGAATTATGATTACAAAATTTGTCTCCTGGGAGAAGTTTGACGTGTTCCCAGACAGGAAAGATCCTCACTGCCCTCTGAACCCCGCAGAAACCAGGTTTGGCGAGGAGCAGACAGCAAATCACAGCTCACACTTTGAGCAGTACTTGCATTTCGGCCACACAACTGATGTTTAAAGGGAATATAAATAGGGGAAAAAAAACCCCGAGTGATTCTAAACCTCGAATGCTAATGGAGATAAGGATTGCTAGAATAATTTCAATTGTATATTTAATTATTTTTATTATAAAAACGGGAGAGGAGAGATGAGAGGGTCTCGACCCAACTCCATGGAGCCAAAGAGAGCATTTGGGCAGATCTGGCTGCGAGCGCAGCAGCAGGGCCCAGCCCCAGCGTGGAGCAGCTTTTCCCACCGGACCTTTCCTTTCCCAAGCTTTACACCGTGTTCAGTTTTCTGGCCAAAACAGCTTCAAAACTCAGCGCCAGCCCTAGATGAAACCAGAGAGTTTCTGCCAGCTCCCACCGGGTCCCAGCCCCGCTTGAAGTTCAGTGAACCTTGCCCAGCCCTCAGGCAGTGATGAATGCCCGCTCGGGTCAGAGGGGTTTGGTTTCAGCGGCACAACGCCTGGCTCCAGGGAGGGCATTGCCTTGGTTTAAAAGGCTGGAGCTCACTGGGGTGAGGGAGGCTTCTCCTCCCAACACGGCGGATCTGCACGAGTAACGCAACTCAGCGGGTGCTTTTGCTCGGGGACTTTGACTACTGAAATGAGACAGCGCTTGGAAGCACTTCTGCTGTGACGATTCTGTGATACAGAGAATATCAAAGTGCAGGAACTACAGAGGGACCTCACCTGCAGCTCCGAGCAAGTTTGCTGAGCCCGTTTGATCCACGTTCCTCCAGAAAGCCCACACAAGCATCCTGTGGTCCAGCAACGCTCAGCTCCCGGCTTCCAGCCCTCCATGGCATTACAAATGACCTAAACCCCTGAGCACTCTCCGGCCACGCCATTCCTCTTCTCCCCTTTGAGCTTTCATTTTGATCTGCGGAGTGTGTCCCACCGCCGGTGCCGAAGGAAGTTCCCGAGACAATGCGCGCTGTGTTGTGCTCGTGGCACTCACCTCCTCGTTTGTACTCCTCGGGCAGCTTGACAGCTTGTTGCCCTAAATTTACAGAGCTCACATTTCATGTATGCATTATTCATTATGAAAGAATCTAAATTCCTGCACAATATCCTGAATCAGAGAGTAAACTGATTTAAGCACCTGGCTAACAAGCTGGGTGGCTCCAGCTTTGGGCTCTTAATCAGACTCTCGTTAAAAGGCACAGCCCAGCTTCTGCTTTTAGAATTGAGACTTCATCAAAAATGCCTTAAATCTGAACCCAGCCCCCGGAGAAGGGAACCGAGGATTTCTGTTCCTCCCTGTAAAATTTGGCCTCGGCTTCCCCGCAAGTGATATTTTACACCCTGCTCGCAGCGGCAAAAACGCTTTTAAGAAAGTGTTTTCTAAGTAATAAAACGTCGCCAAGTACAGGGATTAGACATAATCCAATTCCTTTATCAAATAAAGATGCCATTGTGGCCTTTGAAACACAAAGGAAGAAGTTCCCTCACTGTTTCCCAGCTTACAATTATATCACATAACGCACTCGCCAGAGGCTTGGCCGGCGCCGCAGACACCAGCGCGGCGACATCATGAGAGGTGGAAAGGGCTCGGCCTCCCCTGCCACCTGCTTGTGCTTCTGCATCATCTGGCGAGAGAGGGATTAATCCCCACATTTTGATTTTCCATCTGCATTGCATCAAAGGTAGCCCCTGTCAATCCGGAGACACAACCCACGTGGAAGAGAAGGAAATACCCCGCTTCGCCGCGGATTTTGCTGTGACAAACGAAACGCTTTCTTTAGGGGTCTGTAGGTTTAATTAAATTTTACACGCGGATAAAATGTTTTGTGAAATTTCCACTGTGGGGTGTTGTAATTAAAACTGCCGAACTCGATACGGACAGGCAACAGTTGTGGAGCTGCCTTTGTCTGCCGTCTGAATTCCGGCCGCGGTGCTCAGCCCTACAGCCAGGGTTTGCTTTCAGACGCCAAGCGCTTTCCGAAGGAGGTGCAGCCTGGAGCGATGCTCGTCGGCTGAGAAGTGTGTCTGGCTAAATGAGGAGGACACTCCTCTCAAGAAAGAAAAGGAAATAGAAAAGAAAAAGGGAAGGCAAACTAAGACAAAAAATAACTCCACCTCAAACTTGTGAAAATCTCCAATTTTTGTCTACACCCAGGAGCTGTCACATTTTTCAAAGGGATCTAATTTCTCCTTTGCTCTGACCACCCTGCAGGTTGCAGCGAGCAGGGTCCCGGCTGCTGTCCCTGTGCGAGGACTGACTCCGAACGGGCGTCTCGGTGGGTCGGCCACGCTACCCCCGCCAGCAACAGAGAAGAAAAATCACAGGAACGGACTGAAATTGTGTGCAATCCGAATAGATGCTGCATCCACTTATTTTTATTTACTCAAAAATGAAATTTCTCGTGAAACAGCAACCGTGCACTCCAGCTGTGGGTTCAGATGAGATGTTTCTTCTAAAGAACTGGCTATTTCCCCGTGTAGAAGAGTAATGAAATACCCTGGGGACTGGTGGTTTTGGAAGCTCGAGTTCGCCAGCAGCAAGGAGTCGTTGGATGCTGGCCTGGGTGCAAAGCGGGATCAGACCCATCAGAATCCGATGGAAGATCGGATCCAGAACGGAAGAGGGCTCATATCTGAACCCACACACACAAACTCACTACGAGCCCGTGCCTCCATAACAGATGGGCTCCAAGCGTAGCTCTATGGCCAGAAAATCTTAGATCTTAATTTTATAATACCAGCCTCCACTCTATTTGACATTGATTTTTCCTCTAAGTCGCAGTGCAAATCTATGAATCAGCCCACGCATGATAGGAGAATGAGAAATAAAACTAAAAAACATTTTTACGATTCTTTTTCCGAAGCAGGCAGCAAAATCTCAGTAAGCCACCAAAAATCAACGGAGGAAACGCATTCCCTTGAATTTTGCTCCACCCTTTGGCAGTAGGGATTATGTAAAGGAGCCCTGCGTGGGACTTGTGTTACAGAGTAGGGTTGGTGGGAATCGAGGGCCACGGGTCAGCGCGAAGCTTTCCCTTTTGCCCCATCGACCTCTTGCTCTGTCGTTTTATCTGCACGAGTCGGAGCCCGGGCACGGGACAACCGCCCGATGTGAATTAGCGTAGGGGCTACCCGCCACCTGTCTGAACTGTCAAGTTATGTGGGAAAGCGTATCAATTAACGGCCGTGATGATCTCATCAGACTTCCCATCTGACAAAACAGTCGCCCCCTTTCCAAACTAATCCCCCCGCAAAGCCCCGGCCGGGGCCGGGCGCGGGGCAGCGATGCCCAGCCTCCGCACTTCGCCGCATACAGCTCCACCCCGCAGACAGCAGGTATTCGGGTTCAATTCCCAGGAGCCTCCTATGTTCCCTTCCAGCTTAAAAAGCTGGGACACCGGCCAGGAAAAAAGACCTTCCGTGACCTGCTCTTAACCCCCGAGGAAAGTTACACAAACTCTTTCACGCTTCGCTGGGATCGCTGTGTAGGAGTTGGCCAAAACAATACTTTCCCTTGTGTTTGCCTACCTTATTAAATATCAATTAATATTTATGGAAGTTTATAAACAGTGCAGCTTTGGTTTCAAGGGTGCTTAGAAATCCGATCTCCTCCTCCTCTCCCTCCTCCCCCCCGGCAGCATTTCTCCTGCTCAGTGCTGCATGGTGAGAGCCCCCAGCTCCTCCGTGCGGGGACAGGGTCCCAGGGCTGGGGGGTCCCAGGGCGTGCACCCCAGCCCTGCTGCCCTTCAGGGCACCCCTGGACCCACCACCCTGCTCATGCCCAAAAGTCTGAGGCCAAGAGAAATGCGGCGGCACAGATGGGTGCTGGACCAGGATCGGGCCCGCTGGATTTATACCAAGTAATCTGTATTTATTGGAAGTCCATTCTCTGGGATTTTCCCCCCCCACCTCTATTGATGCACTACTTTGTTTTAAATTATGTTTCATTTAAAGCATTTTTCTGTACCCTTATTTCCTAGGAAGAGGCTTTCTAAAAGGCTCCCGCTGATTAATTGTTGCTGGGCTCCTGCCAAGTGTTGGAAGTTTTACATGTAAAGAGGAAATACGTCTCTCTCCACTTGCCCGTGCCTTTGCCGTTCGGTACTTCAGTCTATTTTACAAACATATGGCCTGTCATTCAAGCCAGAGAGCACCATCCCGCTGTCAATATTTCCCTCCCCATCACAAAGATTAACATCAGAGGCTCCGGCGGCGGAGGCTGGGGTTTCTCACCTCTCACCCCAGAGCCACGCTGCTCTTTGCCATGCAGCAAACACGCTCCCTGCAACAACCCAACGCGACGGAGAAACGACTCCTGCTTCTGCTTTCACTCCTCTGCTTATTTTTGCTGGATAAATCAACATAGCACAGATGCTCATTGCCCAGTATTTCACAGTCCCTTTTAAATTTACTCATTATTTGTAGCAACTTGGAATACTTGAAATTTAATAATATTAAAAACAAGTTGGTTTTTTTTCCCTGCCCTTGGCTTACCCTTCATGTCAAGCCAAGTACTGCGGCGTACTACAGTAGGGTTTGACACCGCTGTGGCAGTAGCTATAAAATATTATCGAGTTTGGTTTCCTTTCATTTTCCAAACACAGACCAGAGCCAACATTGCCAGCGTTCTGCAGTTCTTTCTGCAGCACGAGTCTACCTGCAAGGTCGGCAGCCGGGTGCCGCAGAGGACCGGAGGCCACAGGGATGGGCACAGGGATGCTGGCGAAGGAGCTGACGCTGGCTGCTGCCACGATCCACCGCAGCACCCCGGCCAAATCAATTTGCTACTCCGTGCCCGAGCATCCCCGCACGTGAGCCAGATCAAGCAACGCCTACCACATCTTAGGTGAGCTACATCACAGAGCATCGCCCCAAATGCCGTTCTCCTCCCTCAACACCCCCCTGCGTGGACCAGGAACCTCTGGGTGAGCTGTGAAGGCTGGTGGCAGCTCATCCCGTCTGCTGGGGAAGGCAGCTGCTACCCCGGCCCTGGGCAAGCTCTGCCACGGCGCAGGGGCTGGAGGAACAGCAGCAGCAGCCCTGGCAGCTGATCTGCAAGGGCTATCGGCGGGACCATCTGCAGGCGATTAGGTGAGAGGGTGTCAGGTTTAATGCATCAGACAAACCTGTGCGCTTGGCCTGCCAGACCTTGCAATCTGAGAGTGGAAGAAAGAGAGGGATTTAGGGCTGGATTCCCTTCTGGGCTTCCAAAAATAAACTTCTGCAAGCCCGATTTAAAAGGCAACACTCATTAGACAGAATCAACTTTGGAAAAATCTGCTATGTTTCTGCAAGAACATAGACTGTGGATGATAGTAAGTAATAGTCAAGGAAAAAAACAACCCACCAAAACAATCCCCACTAGTAAATAAACCCCTTAATCTCATGCACGGTTGTTATTTTTCCCCCTTTCTCTCCATATTCACCTCCCAAACCTATCACCATTTAATGCAGAAAAGTAGCTGTGATGTTTTAACAGCTCAGATCAATAGCAACCCCCCTCCTCCATCTTTCCCTTTTTTAACCTCCAAAATTATTTTAGGCAAGGCTAGGTTCATTTTATCCTTATTTATTTATTACTTAATCGGTAGAGAACCCTTGAGGCAAAATAGCCTCATCTGCAAGAAAGATCAGGTGCCGGCAGCAGCAAAGGCAGAGCTACAAATCAGGATGCAAACCAGCTTCACTCCCCCGGCAGCAGGGCTTTCCGACACGGCGCGTGTGCTGTTTGCTTACACGGCTTAACCCAGCTTCACACTGATTTTTTTAAACAGAGTGCTTGTTTATAAAAGCCACAATATGGAAGGGCAAGAAGTTGTTTCCAAACCATGCTAAAAATTGGAAAAGGCATTTAAGCTGAGAAAGCGCATCTATCCCAAACAGCGCTCTGCAATCAATTCTTGCCTCGTTAACGCATTCCATGAAAGATGCCCTGTCTGTCCATTAAGTGTTGTTCCTGCGTGTCTCTCCTAAATCTTTACATTTGTTCTGGTTAATTATTATTAACACAATTTCATTTGCTCTGAATCGGGTGCAAGGTGCTGAATTAGCCTCTACGTGGGAAGAACTTCTTCTTCTGCAGCACATTAAAACAAGACCCCCCAGACCTTCTGTCCAATTTTAGGCCAGAAGAGACAAACGAGTAAATTTTGTTAAGATGGGATTTTTGTGCTCACTAAAAAGAGGGGTGGCCTCACCCCCTGCTTGCCCCCACGGAACGCGATTCAACATCGTGAATCCTCCGTGGGTCCGAGGGACAGAAAGACCTCTCCTTCTGCTGGAATAAACCCATGTAGTAAAGTGAAACACGGGAAACTAGCTAACTTTTGAAGCTGTTCATTGTTGGAGGTTTTCTTAAGCTATATTTCTCTCATTCCAACGATCAAAGGATTCTCTCCTTTCTTTTCCTCGTCCCTGTGTAGGGAGACAGGTAGCAGATCCATCAGATAACTGGCATTAAGATGTCACTTGGACAACAGCTTCTTCTGAATGGTGAAAACAGCAAAGACTCGGGTGAAAGATCTGGGCTGAGAAATGAGTACGAGCCCCCGTGTCACGGGCTGGAAGACAGCGGGAGGAGAACGCGATATCATCGCGCTAAGGACTCGAAAAGAGGAGGGAAGGGAGGAGCCAGCTAACGCAGCCGTAACGCATCCCCACAAAAGCTTCCCCAGCTTCTGATCCAGACACGGGCGGGGAGTCTGAGGGTTTGGCTGCAGTCAGACTCCATAACAAGCAGCGTTATGGAGGGGTATTTAAATGTCGGCAAACTTGAGGCCGTACGTCTGCAGGTACATTTCTTTAATGAATAGTTTGTTGTCCGGAGATATTTACAGCTGTGCTGGCAGCACTGCAATCACCCCACAGCGCAGGGCTGCTTATGGAAGAAAATCACTTGCCTTAACCAAGCGTACTGTAAATTTTCAAGAGCCAGTGTCCTGTTGAAACCAGGGCCTTGCCGCGTGCTAGCGTCTGCTTTAAAGTAACGCGTGCCTTGCTGCTTTCCGTTCGCTGCCTTTACTGGAGATCTGCTCTTGGTACGGCACTTTGCCACGGGGGCAAGCAGAGGGGCAAACCTCGAGCCGGGGATGCTCGCAGCAGGACGGGGCTTCTGGTACCCCAGGGGGTCTGGGTGACCCCACAGCTCAGACCAGCGTGTCCTGCAGGCGTCTGTGTGCTGTGAGACCGCAGAGCCCTGCGTCGGCAGAGATTTACGCAGAGGGCTGAACTTCAGCCGTAGAGGGGGATCCTTCTGCTCTCAGATCAAACCCTTCCTCAGGACGGGAGCGCACGCGAGCCCGTAGGACCCAGAAGTTCAGCCAGATCTGTGTTCTCCTGGTGTGAACGAAAGTTTGAGGAAACCCAGGAGCTTGGGCAAGAGTTTCCTTTGGGTGTGGATTTTTGTTATGTCTGAATCTTCGAGTCCTGCCTGAACGTGGCCTGGAGCCTCCACTCCTGAACGTCAGACATGATCCCAAGAGCCTCCTGTAAGACCCGAGTGAGCTTTCTAAACTAAAGTGGGCCATATCTGAAGTTTATAGCAATGGTGATTTAAGAAAATTCTATATTTTTTCTGTGCATCTGTGTTGTTTCAAAAGGATACACATACATATATGGAAAGGTAGGAAATCTGTAGGAAATGGGAACTTTGCAGAAGGAAAACTGAGGCAGGATGAGAAAAAAATTACAAGAACTATAGAAAAACTCTAGGATTTCTGAACAGCAGAGGAGGAGAGACAGCCGAGAGCCGGCCGTTTGGAACAGGGCTTTCCATGACCTTAGCTCTCTGCTCGTTGTGTTCTCCAGGGAAGAGCAAAAAGGAGCAAAACACAGTTAATGGTTAACTGCATGCCCAAAGCTCTCCCACAAAAACCCTTTCCGACCACGAAAAATATTATTCTACCACTTAATAAAAGCTTACCCCGAAATCCCGCCATTGATAGCATCAACCTTCAGCCTGCGAGGCTGGGGTGACCTGAAGCCACCGGGTCCGAGGCCCGCTCTTAACCCCGGAGTACGAGCGCTCTCCGCGTGTGACCTGCCGATTGATTTACAGTACGGCGAGGGGACACTGGATTAGCAGCGTGTGTAGCTGGATCAGCTTCCAAGGTGGAAAACAAGCTCAGCCTGCTTTAGGTCCGTGCATGGGAAAATTTGGCATCACCGTCTCCATAGGTCACTTGCAATTTACCCCCCCCAGAGGGTTTTTTTTTTTTACAGCAGCGGCAATCAGTCGGTCAAAAGTCTCTTGTAAGTCAAACATCCCACCCTTCCACAGAGCATCACGGTTCCTCCTCCCACTCATCCCTCTTGTTTGTGCTACTTCCAAGGGGAGATCTTTCCCTGGGAGGCCAGAGGAAGAAGGGAGCAGGCAGTGAACTCGAGCGCACAACCTCTCCTCGGCCAGAGGAGATGGCAAGGAGAAAGAGCGAGAGATGCAGCTCCATGTTCAGCGAGCAAAAGTGCATCAGAATGAAAAAATCACTATGTGAAAAGAAGTGGCCCGATGGAGGCTGATTTGCACGTCCAAGCGTGGCGCGCGGGCAGCACTGCCTGGCTCCTCTCCCTGGCTGCTGCCTGGGCTGGATGCTTCTCCTGCTCCACGTATGGGCAGAAGAGGCAGCAGATTTCCAAATCCTTTCCTCAAAGTATTGCAAAGCAAACATGAAGAGAGAAGTTAGAAACCAAAACAAAAGATATTCGGAAATAATAAAAACTGCATTGGGAACAGAAACTGAAGCAGGGGGAGTCTGGAGACTTCTCACACGCTTCACAGAGTAATAAAACATGATACCAGGGAGGCAATTTGGTAACAGAATTACTTATCCTCGGGAGCCAGAAATTCTCCGAAATCAGACCGCCCCATTTCTTTAGCATCATTTACACCGTACTGACAGCAGCTAGCGACTGATGCGCCCGAGTGACGTGGTCACGGGGGTCCCTCGACAGCAGCTCGGGTACCACAGGACGCAGGCACAGCCCCTGCTGAAAGCACGGCACCAGATGGGAAGGGTGCTGGGATGAAGCCTCTGCCAGAGGCTCTCACAAACTCCTCTCACCTTTTCGTTCTTTTTTTCTCTCAGGCAGGGGGAGGTAGGGTGGGAACACCACCGACAACCCCCAGTAAAGATTACATTTACCCCTGGGGGTCTGAAAAGAGACTTTTGAGAAACACTACATTTTTGGGGCTTTGGGAAGGGATCAGATTTCACAAATCGCCAAATCCTTCACTACCTGTTTCCTTAACCCTCCCGAATGCCCTTCTGCCCAACACACAGCTCTTGCCAAACAGGACGCTTTGCTCTCATTGTCCTCAGCACCCTGTCCAGGGGCTATGCACGGTGCACACCGGCTCGGTGTGTTTAAAGTTTGCCTTTCGAGTGGCACTGCCTTCTCTCCGCTTCTCTTTCCTTCCACTGAAGCAGGAAAACACAAACCGACCCGCTGCCTCGGAGCTGCCTCGAGCAGCGTGCATCTGCCGAGAACAAGGATGCGCCACAAACTGATAAGGATTAGAAAAAAGAGAATGATAGGCAGAATGTTTGGGGTTGGAAGGGCCCTCTGTGGGTCACCCAGCCCAACCCCCTGCCCAAGCAGGGTCACCCAGAGCAGGCTGCACAGCACCGCGTCCAGGCAGGGCTGGAATATCTCCAGAGAAGGAGACTCCACAACCTCCCTGGGCAGCCTGTTCCAGGGCTCCGTCACCCTCAGAGGGAAGAAGTTCTTCCTCGGGTTCAGCTGGAGCTTCCTCTGCTTCAGTTTGTGCCCGTTGCCCCTTGTCCTGTCACTGGGCACCACTGGAAAGAGTTTGGCCCCATCCTCCTGACCCCCACCCTGCAGATATTTGTAAGCATTTCTAAGGTCCCCTCTCAGCCTTACTGAGAAATCCCACTTGCTGTACTTCATAGCAACATACAGTTTGAAATGGATATTGAGTCCGCTCTTAGACGAAACTATTTTTTTTCAGAGATCAGCTGTGAAGTTCATGAAGTTCTTGTCCCACCCTGAGGCACTGGTGCTGGCCATAGCAACAGGCAACGCGGCGAACGCCAGACCTGCACCAGCCCAGCTGCCCCGGTGAGGCTTCTGCCAGGCTCTCTTCGGAGAGGGCATCACCAAAGCACCAACCGGCCACCACCCCGCAGCCGCGTGAGGTCCTGCTCCTCCATCTGCCTTAGCCAAGCCACTCTAGTCACGCCTCACCCGTTTGTATCAGTGTTAATGCTGCTAATGACAGACCGCCACAGTGCTCTGCTCTCCTGCCCCAGAGCGTTTTGCATTTTGCCCTTTGCTGTTTTCCGAGCTGGTACCTCCCTACCCCAAAAGCCATGCACCAAACGCTGTTTGGGGAGCTGGTGGGTGACACTGCAGTGGCACGTGGAGAGCAAACCCAGGCACTGGGGCAAGGATGTGCCGAGGGGTCTGAGCCGGGGACATCGCACCTCCCTGCCGAGGGACCCTCCGGGAGCAGACCTGCATGATGTCCGTTCTCCAAGGTCAGGTTATTCAAACCCGTACTGAGAACAGAACCAAGGACACTGCTGCAGAGTTCTGCCGCTCCTCGCTAAGCACAAGGACGTGACACCGAGTCAAGGCGGCTCAGACCACGTCCGTTCACAACCATGGGGCCGATGGCACAGCAGACCAGAGGCTCCTCATCCACCCGGGGCACAGGGAGCCACGGCAGCACCCTCGCCCTTCGCAGAGCCTCTCCAAGGGACTGCCACCATCCTTGGCAGGAGGATGTGCCCCGGCAGAGCAGCTGCAGCTCGCCCCGGGGCACACGGAGGGGTTTTTATCCACCTGGCTGTGCGAAGAAGGGCAAACTATAGCCTAGAAAACCCCACCAGCAGCTTTGATTTCAAGTTGTTATTAAACAGGGCCCGAGTACAGCTACCAACACCTGCAAAGGGCTCCAAATACGTTTGCGGAAGAAGATTTGCTGCTTCCTCCTCCCTCCCTGGCACTGCGCAGCCAGTCGGCAGCAGGGCACGAACAGCACGGCTGGGAGCAAACCCCTCCTTCGCGCGGACGGTCCCTTCTGAAGGTCTCCAAAACTGGTGAGAAACCCGAGATGGTAAAATTTGGCACAGCCGTGTGGCGAGAGCATTCCCCTACAGCCGCTGTGCGCGTGCACCCGCGGCCGCACTGCCCCTCCGAAGCGGATATGTCTCTATCTGAGGTGACACAGGCAACAAAAGGGATGTCCCCCACGCCACCCGTCCCCATCTCCTGAGTGATACAGATGGGTAGTTCGGGAGGACCGTGTGCACATATGCAGAGATGCTCTCGTGTCCTTTGACCCCTCGTCCCTCCATCATGGGAGATCTATAACATTTACAATCCAAAAAACAAAAGAGAAGGGAGAGTAGGGCCAGAATTCATCTTCCAGGCTGACACCTAGCGTTAATTAACGACTTAAAAAATCAATGACATAAGGGACAGGCAGCAAATGACACCTCCATGAAGAGCCTGTCTGCTTTCAGGAGCAAGGGAAAAATATCTTTGAGGACAGCTTTGACGCGCGCCGTACAGGGGGGACCCGGAGGAGCGGCAAGGCGGCACCCCCAGCCCACTGATCTCAGCCAGTTCAAACACCCCAAATTCCCCCACTTAATTTTTCCATTTTCCAGGCACCAGAGTGCCATGTTCGCGTTTCCCTGGGGATGCTGCTCCCAAAGGTACGGGAAAGCTTGACAGGTTTTAAATCTGAGCATACAGCAAAAGCACCAGAAGACCTCAAAAAGCTGTCAGTGATGTTTTGCTGCTGTACGTTTTGGGGGACAAAAGGCTGGTGGCTCTGCGTTCACCTGGGCGCAGCCGGGTCCTGGCCCACAGCTCGGGGCTCGTTCCAGGCATCCCGCACCGCAGGCGAGAGCAAGGCAGCTCCATCTATTGTCAATTTTACCAGCAAAAGGCAACCCCAGGGGTCCCAGGGTTTTTTTTTCCTGGTTGAAACGTTTTTACACCCATGCATCTCCACCCTTCAGTGAAATCACTTGTGATACACGTCATGGTGGGATAGCCTGGTCGGCTCCGTCTGGCACAGGCGTGGGGCAGGATGCGAGTGGGTCCCTCCGACGGGGCCAACCCTCGTCTCCCACGCACGCATGGAAATAGAGAAATGGCAGAAGAGACTTATATATTGACTTCAAGTTAGGAAAATACAGGCATATTCACAGGAACACTTTGGAGTTTAGCTCCCAAGCCATCAGAAAAGCACATTTGTTACTTCCCTTGTTAGGCGAGGCGAGGAAAACGGGTTGGAACCCGCACCCCTCTCCGAGTGCGGTGGAGCATCCCTGTCTCGCTTGCACCAAGCACCAGGTAAACCGAGACCGGGGGCGACTGCTGCTTCTGATGAGAGGAGAGGAGAGGCAGGTACCACCAACAAGGCTGGTGGCTCCATCCCACCTCCGTGGAGATGGGGCTGGGAGAAACAAGCGGCTGCGCCCTCTCCGAAGTGCAGCAAAGGGTGACATTTATAGCAGGGAAAGAGCCCGTAGGCTCAAACCACCGCTCCCCCGTAATCCGTGATGAGTTTTGCAGCCTAATCTAGCTAAAACAAACCGACCCCCAACACGTGCGGGATCCTCGAAGGCCCGGGGCAGAGGTGTGATCCCCGACGCTGCCCATCCCCAGGCCTCAGCGCTGCTCCTGCCCCACTCTGCCACCGAACTTCTGGGCAGGAGCTGCGTGGAGGGACGGTCCTGCAGAGCAGATGGCCTGCCTTTTTTTTTTTTCTTTTCTTTTTTTTTTTGAAGAGAAAACCTTTCTGGAATACTAAATCTTACAGGAGCTGTAAATGTCAAATTTAAATTCATACTTTGTACCACCTTTGATTTCAAAGAGGATTACACCTATTCGCTGAAAGCAAAGCAACACCAAAGCTACATGAAATGGAATTACGACTACTTAGGCCTTTTTCTATTGCCTCTTTATATTGTTAACTCCTTCCAATTCATTAAGTCTAATCCTTATTAGGCTAAGTAACACACATATGAATAGACAGGACTGGACACAGGAGCATATGTGCCTTTTGTATCACTTCCTGGTTAATCCCTCGCCCGGGGAGGGGACGGACACGGGGAGCAGTGGCCGGCCCTCGCCCGCGCCGGCGTGCTGCCCGGCAGGGAGCCCGGCTGGGGCCACCGACCCGCCCCGGGCGGCCACCCCGGCGCGATGCTTTGTTCATCAATCTGCTACGGGGCGAGGGCACCCGGCACGCCGCTCCGTTATGGAAATCCGCTGGACTCCGGCCATCCCGCCGCTCTGGACATCGACTTCAGAAGCGCGTTCTGCCAAAGTGGGAAATTTCGCAAGGTGGGGAGGGAGGGACTGGAAACAGATGCATCGGTAGGGGAAAAGAGAGCCTATTTCCAGTTTGCCATCTCTATTAGCAAAAACCTTCCAAAAGCATGGCCAGCCACAGTGATTTCTCCATCCCTGGGCTCTTTCTGCTCTGTGCATGGACTCGCAGCTCAGGTAGCAAGACCGGGAAGGGGCTGAGAACTGCGCGTGTCACAGGGGCACCGGGGCTGCCCGCCTCGCACACACACGCACCTCTGGCACGCTTATAGCCCAGGACCACAACAGGAAAAACTCCGCTCCATGCCGAGCTGCACACACAGCAGTAGTGTCTCCCCTCGCATGCTCTCTGCAGAAAATCAAGGGGTAAAATTCTGCTTTCCCGGGCAAGTTGTAAAGCAAAAACGACGTTCGTGGAAGTCAGTGAAGTTCCACAGCAGTGAGAGAGATGGGAATCAGACAAAGTACATAAAATAGGTATTTATACAGCCCCAGTCTTGCTCATAGTGTTTTAAAAACAATAAAGCAGCAGCTTATATAGTCTCTTGCATATTGCGGACATGAAATAAAGCCAAGACAGGAGCCAGAACATCTAATTCCCTGGCTACAAGGAAGAGAGAGTGATTCAGGTTTACAGGGTGCCATTCAGTTTTATGACAATATCTCCTAATACAGCAGGTTTATCAATTGAGCAAAAAGGCACAACGGGGTGTGTTATTACTGGAGCCTAATCTCACGCCTCGGGTGTGTTGTGCGAGGCACGGGGGCAAAAGGCCGCACCACTGTGTGATTATCCACCAGCAATGCTCACTCAGGACGCCGTGTCTGGATTATAAAGAGGATTGGCTTAGGTTTTAAAATGAAATGTTAACATTTGTTGCTTAGGTTTCAACTAAGGATGGATCTCCCTGCTGTGGGTTTAAAGTACAAAGTAGGGTATGGACAGCAGAAGAGCAAACATCCTGCTCGGTTTCTTTGGGTCTGCTCTTTGCTGGTGAGGCTGCCCATGGCCTTGGGGTGCCACATTGCATCTGCCCAAATGCTTCAGAGAAGAAAGCATCTTCCTGGGCCATAAGAGCGAGCTACGACATAGTTATGCACATAAACCTAAAAGGAGAAGCTACATTGCCGCGGAAGACTCCCTGAGCAAGTCAGCAGTAAACCAAATGCTCCTTGCTGAAGGTGAAGTTGGGAGCTTCCCTGGCCACGGAGGAGCCCAGCTCCTGCACCCGCTGCAGGCCTTGGTCTCCCCATCCTTAAGATGGAGCTAACGTCTTGCTTCTCTGTCGATATTCCTGAGGTCGAAGAAGCCGTCTGAGATCCCGGGCGCGTACGCTACGTATTGCATGGCACCTGTGCAAGAGCCACTGAGCAGAAGACTCTCTGGTGCAGGAACAGAGCAAACCATTCCTTGCTGGATCGGTCCCCTTTACACCAGTGGGATACTGGGGCACATGCTGGATACCCGGAGGGAGGACAGTACCCTACAGGTTTTAATTAGCACTCTTCTAGCAGCAAAGTTCCTGTCTATTGTCACTTAATTACTGTGTATCTACCCCAACAGACATTAAGCTTTCCCTATGACCTCTCGCTCTCTACACCCTTGTCATTCTCTGTCTCAGAGCCCTGTGTGACACTGGGGAAACATGGAGCAACTTCTTAATTAATTGGACTAATTAGCCTCCTAGATGGCTGGACAGCTGGACCCTATCTCCTCCCTGATCTGCTCGTGGAGGGAACAATCAAATCACGGTTTGTTTCTCCAGAGTTGACAAAGTCTCAGTGCTGCCCGTGATCTGGTTCCTATTAACCCGACTCCCCCGAGAGCGCGGCGGAGGATGAAGACGTTTTCCCTGTTTTCCCTTTGGCTAATGAAGTCCGCAGCAAGACCACGCTAATGCCAGAACAGTAGCCTTACGAAGAGGTCGAGAGGAAGCCTCGACCCCTTCCCTGTTTCGCAGGGTTTATAACACGGCTGTAAAACTTTGCTCTGGCTTGAAACCCTTCCCACTAGGTCCCAGCCCCACACCGTAATTCATTATACCTTCCAAAATTAAATTTATGCCTTTTTTTTTTTTAATAACCCTTTGAATCAAAGCTGATTTTTCAAAAAAGTCCAATATTTGATCCCCCTGAAAGGGTATTTTTCTCTTCCATGTCCACAAGCACAGTCGGCACCCGAGACCTGTCCCTTCCTGGGGCCCCTGTGAGCAGAGCGCTCACCTCCTTTTCTTGCTCTACAAACAGAGGCGCTTCCCGCTCAAGCACAGGTTTAGATAACGCCGCCATTGCAAGGGTTAACCTGCATCGCTGCGTTTTTTGTAATTCTCAGAATGGGTAGACTTTTACTGGTTTTCGATGCTTTTCTGCCTTTCGAGAGCTCAGAATTACCTTTGACTCACAATGGGAACATGGGGAATAATTGGTCAAGACTGTCAATAATACGAGGAAAGCAAGCACGAAGAGTGCGGAGCCAACCTCGGAAAGCAGCAGCTGAGCCACGGTGCAGGGCTGGGGCCTGGGATGAGCAGCAAGAGGCCACTGGGCTTTCTCTGGCACATTAGTATGAATTAACACAACAGGCAGAGGGCTGTGTGGAGCGGGGAGCGCGCCAGACCCTTCACACCGTCCCTCTGGTCGAGGGATAGCTCTTGGGCACAAACACCTCGCTCGCTTGTAGCTGTATGAATATCTACGTCCGTAATCTGTCATCAACGACACGAAAGGAGAGGCCGAGTGAAAAGAACTGGGAGATCTCCAAAAGCACAACAGTGTATGGTTCACTACCAAGGTCAGACACAGAAGGGAAAGGAGGCAGCTGGTAGAACATTTTCTGCAAGAAAAGTTCAATTTCTTGAACCAACACAGCTCAGCGTGGACTGCCAGGACTTTGGGCTCGGCCATCGTTCCCTTGTCCACGCTCTGGGTTCAAACTCTGCAAATTAAGCTGTACAGACATAACGAAAGACACAGCCAAGTGTATGTACACCTGCACAGACCTCCCTGCTCCAGCCCACGGCAAGCCCTGGAAAAAACTCCCCGGGAACTCGCAGCTCTGTTGGGCACCGGATTACCGCATCCAGCATCCCGCCTGCTCGCTCCAGATCAGATGTTCCCCCTGATCCTGTCCCTGCCTCACCTATTGCTCCAAAGATAGGTTTTGATCAGAAGGGGAAAGTCACAGTTTCAGCATGCTTTTGCCGTGCATCGACACACCACAGATTGGAGAGAAAACAAGGTAAAAATAGTTTCTATTTCTGTGAGAACTCTTGCAGTTCTCAAAGTGCTGAGATTTTACTTCTGATTTGTTAGATTTGAACTCCACCTAGAAGCAAAGAGGGGGATTTTTTTTTTCACCCTGTCTATATTATTTCCTTAGGGGCTACAAGATGCTTTCCTCAAACGATACAGCTTTAAAAGGACCTGGGAACAGTCAGCATCCATCTGGAGATTTAAAACAAATACACTCGGTGCATTTTGGACGCAAACGCCAACCGGCTGAACAGTGCAGCAGGAGGGAGACGCAGGCAGCGCGGTGGGCTGACAGACAAGGAGCAAAGGAACCGTTAGCTCCAGGAGCAGCGGCAGTCACATGAAAGATGGCTGTTGAGTGCCGAAACGGGCACGGCGTCAGAAGCGCTTTCCGGAGAAATAAAAAGGTACGGGCTTCATTTACATCAGCACGGAAACCGCGCGCTAGGCTGGCTCTGGCTTTACCAGCACCCAGCCTGGTGGCAGGGGTCGTATAACTCGGTCGAAAGGAAAACCAGCAGGCAAGAAAAGCACTTCCCAAGCACAAACACAGACCCAACGCGTCTCCTCCCCTTCTACCGCGGTTCGCAAAATTGTCATCGGGACTAAATTAAAATAAATGAGCAAGCACACCCGGGCAGGCTCTTCCCTCCCAGTCTCAGCAGGCAGGAGCTCAGGGAACCTTCCCAAGTCCCACAAGTTAAATGGCGAAACAGAAACAGGAGGAGCTGAAGTTTCCCAAGCTGCTCCAGAGCCTGGCAAACCCCATTCCCTTTCATCCACGTGCAAAGCTGGGTGTCTAAGTCTCCTTGCTTGCCTTAGAAAACCGCAGCTGCAGAAGCCAATGGTCGATGCTCTGGGTCCATCACACAGACCTCCAAGATGTCAGGTTTTGTGCTGGATTGCAATGAGAATAAGCAGGAAAAGGGAGTAAATAATATAAATGGAAAATACTATTTTTCAAGAATGTATTCTGTCAGGGCATGCTATGGCAGACGGAGGTGACCAAGTTTCAGGTGTGTTGATCCTTCATCAAGCAGATGACCCATTCTTCCATCAGAGTTGTTTCAGTCCCTGTGACAAGCGCTGCGAGACCAGCTCAGCTTTGGTGGGGTCTGTTCTGTTCCTCAAGCAGGGCTTTGTTCAGCGCCGAGCCCGCCAGTCCCTGAACTCTTGCAAGAGTAAGAAATGACTGAAAGAGTGAAAGGTAAAGCCGGGGCTCCGAACCAGCAGGTCCTCGGATTGAAATGCCAGCGAGATCCATTGAGCTCCTCCTGGCTGGCCTCCTCCCCGAGCTCAGACCCAGGAATTTCAGACACACAGTTCCAGCGGCTCACCCACACCCCCCCAAACGGCATTTTGTTTTATAAAGACATTCAGCCTTTATTTATTAAACTTTTGAGTGATGGAGCTTGTACCATATTCCCTGGCAATTTTCTGCAATGGTTAATTACTGCGAATGTCACAACACACACTTCAGTTCTTGTTTTAATATCTCTGCCATCAGTTTCCAGCCATGGAACCTAGTTCCTAGTTTTACACACACACATATATATATATATATGTTGCGTTTTTTTTTTTCTGCTCAGCTTTAGAGTCTTTTACTGTCTTCACTCTCCCCCGCATTGGTATTTGTAGATTATGACCACATTGTCTTTTAACCTTTTCTCACGCAAAGATTGGTTTGAACTCTTTGACACCCGATACAAGATTATCCTACCGCACTTCTGCACTGCAGAGAGACCCCAGAAAGGGAGAAGGATTGCAGGCAGGAGGGACTGTACACACACGAGAAGAAAGGCAATCAAGCCCTGCAGAGCAACCTGTGCAACTCACTTGTATCCATGGTACTTTTTTGCATGCTACCTAAACAACGGTCACTTAAACACACAGAAGGAAATCGTTTAGAAGTCACAGATATCAAAACATCCCCGATAGCTTGCCTATCGGACAAAAAAATGGGCTAAATTAAGTCCTCTCTTGCTAAATACATCACTCCCCACTGCCTGAACTCAGAAACCATCAAAAGGACTGTACAGCCCGTTTCCCAGCAACTCTCGTGCCCGGAGCACTGATCTGCCACCTCCCATCCTCTTTCTGGAGGGAGAAGAGAACCTGAACATGCCCCCCGAGAGCCTCGTGCCTCCCGCCGATCCCGGGGAGCAGCTTCCAATTCACTGCCGAAGCACCAACTATTACCTTTTTAACTCACGTATTTTCAATACATACAAAGAACTTGTACAACAAGGTTTTGCTGTGGTCAATAATCCCTGAAATGATGTTTTCAACAAACCTCATTTCAAGTCTAGATCTGGAGTAGAGAAGCGATTGGATGAAAGGCCATTATATGACTGCTGTAATTTATTCTGCAGAGAGCTAAAACCACCAATTATCTGACATGAATGACACCACTTCTTTTTCTTACCAACACAAAGGTGCACAGTATCTATTTTCCCGAGATCTAATTTAAATTTTAAAAAAACCTCCTATGTTTAAATAAAAGGTGGTGGATACAAACCAGCTCGAGTCAGAAACACTGAGCAGAAGTAAGAGATGGAAGTCAAGGCCAGCGCTCCATCCCTTGGTCCCCGGGGCCGCACTCCGGCTCCGCGGGGAAGCGGCTGTTTTGTCGCTCCGTTGACACTGTCTGTGTGCAGGCAGAGCTGGGACAAGTTTGTGTTTTCTTACTTTGACAAGCGAGAAGTGGGGCTGCAAAAAGGGGGGATTTTAATTTCACACAAGCTAAAATTATCCACATTCTGTGAAGCAGAAATTGGCTGGCAGACAGCCACCACACTAGCCACCCGATTGTGGTAGAGTTTCTTATCTGGTGCCTTGCTAGGTCCGAGCTGCAATCGCCAGCGGCCTTGAGTAGATTATAAAATTAAGCCAAAAGTCCAGAAATCCCACTGTATAACATCGGAGGTGTTTATTTACGGGGCAGCGTCCTCTGCTCTGTTCCCCATCCATGATACCTTCCTCTGGTTGGGGAAGCTGGTGACCCACTTGCTGGACCAAGTTAATTAAATCTCATTCACTCATTAACGCTAACTAGAGAGCAACTGCTTATTTTAGAAGCTCATTTATTTCCCATCCTCTCCTCCAGAAGGACCGCAGCATCCAGTAACTGTTTGCGTGGTGCTGGTGACGCTTCTCGGGACGCCGGCACCGGTGGACTTGGGTGGAAGTTCTGCAGCAGCAGTTTGCGTCCGAGCGTCACCGGGGATGATGCTGAGCCAGCACAGAGAGCTCAGCTGATGCTTCAGTCACTAATTTACTGCAGGGAAAGGCTACTGCCGCTATATACTGGTTTATGGCAAACAGGGCAACACCTTTTAAACTGACAAGTGAGTGACACACGGGAAGCGTTTGACAACATCTTGCCAGTTTGCTGAAGGTGGAGGAAAGCAGTCTGGATCATAAAGCGCCGGCTTTAATCTTCCACAAAAAAAATTTACAAGCAAGAGCAGGAAGATAAATATAATTACAATATTCTGAAAAGCTCTGTACATATGTGCATCCATTTCTAATATTCACCAGGGGAATTACAACGTCTTTGTTCTGTGGCACGGTCTATTTTGCCAGCAAGGTACCCTCAGCTCTATACAGGCCAACACAACTCCTTGGATTTAACGAGAGCGTCGTCCCACAGTTAGAAGGGGACAAGTAGCGGGGAGATTGAGCTTTACCTTTCTCATGTTTGATCTTCAACACTGACTTCTGGAGCTCGGTATAGGGCAGGGACCAAAGCAGGCAGGGCCCCTTCTCCACCAAGCTCCACAGCTGAGCGGCCCATGGCAGGATGGGGAGAGGCAGTCCGGCCGCGTCAAGGCCATCCGGGTGTACCGAGGATAAATATTAATTAATTAATTAGTGCTTAAGCTGCCCTTTTGAAACCTCTGAATTAAATGGCAGTATCATGAATCTGCTATATTACTTTTAAATGTCATTAACATTGCTGGTGTTTCAGGTCAAACCGGAGTTTGAAACCCTAAACAATCCAAAGAAAAACATTAGCGCTCGGAGGGGGGGAAAACCCCACATTTATAGGATAGGGATATATAGTTTTCTAAACTATCTTTAACTTATTGCAGCAGCTCCTATTTATCTTGAACAACCACTTCATAAACTCCAATTCCAGGACTAAAAAGCAGGCAAACACTTTTTATGGACTGCTTCAGTTCATTTAGCTCAATTCCTCGTAGCTTTGTGGATGTAACCGGTGAGCGCGCCCGTTCCTGCCGCGCAACTTTACGCCGGCGCAGTCCTTCAGGGGTGGGAGGCGAGAGGACTCCGAGCTGTCACTTTCCCCTCCCGATGTTTTACAGCCGCCGCTGCTGGAAGTGGTTTCTGCTTTTCCTATCACGGTGACATCTGAGCACCGCTTTCATTGAGGCCAAATGGCCAAGTTCTAGCAGGTTTTGGACACTGGGAATTAATCAAAGTTCAACGTTTATGTCCCGCGCTCATTCATCAGCGGGAACAGCCAGCACCGCTCCCAGTGAGGACACCTGGGTTTTCCTCCCAGTTTTCTTTCCCAGCTCTGCAGAATCGGGGAAGTTTGGCCACAGAAAGCCAGTTTGGATCCTCACAGCTGGTGCTGTTTAGCATAAACCCCCCCAAACTCCCTGTCTGATCTTCAGCCTGTCACTAACCTGCCCCTGAGCCAGTCCATCAGCTGTGGAGGAGCTATGTGCGACACGCAGCGCGGTGTCTGCCGAGTTAAATGTTGATTCTTTTAACCCTTTCCCATAAGGGTTAGCCAGAGGGGAAAAAAGCTGAGCTCTCTGCCTTTGGGTTTTTGTCGTCCATCCTTCTTTATCCGGACAAACTTTGGATGTTTCCATTTTTACCTTTAGCGTATGCATTTTCAAATAAAGCACAGGGGGTGATGAGACTGGAGCAGGCACCATGCCGTGAGTTGGAAGGTAACTTTTTCTGGAAGCTTTTAAACTTAAAAATATGATACGTCTCAGCCGATTTCTTCAGCGTTTGGTTTCTCCTACTGGGGAAGGGCCGGACAAGACGGGGCAGGAGGCAGTTTGGGAGGTGCTTGCAGCTTTCCTGCTCCTCTCCCCGCTGAGGACAGCAGACAAAGGCGACGCTTCTGCGACTCCCAGCTCCCTGGCACACACGCTCCCCGCGCTGCTGATCTGCAACATATTGCTCTGACTCACCCGCGTCGGAGAAGAGGGGAGCGAGCAAGCTGCCAGGGAGGGAGGGAGGGAGGGAGGGATGCCTCCGCGGTACCCACGCTGGGACCAGGGCGAGAGCTGCCAAAGCCGGAGCGCTCTGCCAGGCACGGCACCGTCCACCGACGGAAAACTAGGGCAATCGCCTTCGCAGCCCTGGAAGCCAACACCGAAACCCTTGAGAGGTTTAACTCGTTCAACTTGCCACACGTGATGGAGATGTTACCCAGCCCCTTATAAAGAGGTCTAGAAAACAGCCGCTGCAGAGTTTTAAAGCGGCTGCTATTAAGATGTTTTAAAGAGGGTGAGTTCGCGTGTACGAGCGCAAGAGAGACGGAGCGAGCGCACACGCAAGCGAGCTAAAGAAATATTACATGAAATAAAGAACCAATTAAAGGGGGGGGACAGTCTCTTCAGAATGATCGGCTCTGTCGAAGCCGAGAACTGGAGCATTTAACCTTTTGTTTGTGCTTCACGGAAGTGTTGCCTCGCTATCTGCCAGGGTCACAACCAGGTCACAGCCACAAACCGTCCCCGCCGCGGCCAGTCGCCGTAAATCACCGCGGCTGCGGATGCCCAGGCTGGCCTCGGCCCAGCCCTTCCCGATGCGCCCGTCACCTCTGGAAAAGGCACGGGGATGGCGATGAGGCACGAATGGGATTCTGGTGGCAACGGCTGCTGTTTGCTTCGTTCTGAAGATCTGGAAGAAATCCAGAGCTGAATAGAATGGATTTTGCAACGGCGCGGGCGCTGCTCCATCGTTACAACGGCTGGTCGGGGCGCTGCGGTGAGGCTGCGTCAGCTTTACGATAGGATTGATCTGCCCCAGGACTCACGCTGGGAGAAAAGTTGGCACTTGGAGTCTTCATCCAGGAAAGAAGAGAGAGGCCTGAATCCTCCTTTCAGAGGAGCTTGGATTCTAAGCTTGTATTTGAACATAAGATTATGATAAAATTGAAATTTCTATGTGTAGGACACAAGCATAAAGGGAATTGTTTCTTCTCGGGTGAGAGATCCCCAGACCTGTTGCTCTGAAAGGGAACTCAACCAAAGAGACAACCGCAGTTATTCAGCTACTTGCAGCCCAGAGGCGGGTCCATGGGTGAAGCACAGCCTCGGCCGGGACATGCGGCCCCGAAGCCGACGCACGAGCCAGACCGAGACGCAGACAGTCCCCACGGGGCAGCCAGAGCGGCTTACTCGGAGCACGGGAGATGGGATAATCTGGCGGGATAAGCCGTGCCAAGCCAGAAGCCTGTCCCTGTGTCCCTTCCTGCAGCTTGCCCTGGCAGGGGGAGGCAGCGTGGGTCTCCCCACTCCTCTGCAGCCCAGCCCCGCAGCCGGCGAAGACTTCATTCCCTCCGATAACCACAGAACACGATGCAGAAAGCCCTTACTGATCCTCAGCCACATCTCCTTTCTCAATTAACAGCAATTTTGCCACGTTTTCCCCTTCCACCCGATGACAGCAACGTCTTTTGAGTAAATGGTAGGAGTTAGGAGCCCATTAATTAAACACACCATGGAGTAGAAGGAGAATCAGATGAAAGCAGGGAGGGCTGAGGGTGCCGAGAGGTCCCCTTCGTGGTCACAGAGTATGAGCAAACCAAGAGTAGATTTTTGCTTTTAAATACAGGTTTATCTTTCTGCTACAAAAGTAGTATTTTCACGGTCCTTCTGGGGTGCAGTAACAATCCGACATAGGTACACTAGACAACATCTCTGGAGTGTGCCCCGTCCAAAGCTGGAGGTACTCATTCTGCAGGTTACCTTCAAGGGGTTTTCCTGAATGGATGCAGCCAGTAAGAAAGACTGGATTGTGTATAATGAGTAAATAAAAAGCTTTTCCTACAAGCTAGAGTTTTTCCACCGACGTAAAAACTGCACAAGAAAATGTTAATTCAGTCCATCTTTCAGCTTTTCAAAGAAAAACAGAATCCAAAATATCCAAAATCTTGCGGTGAAACAGATCAGGCAGAGGGCAATTTTTTAACTCATGCTTTGAAAATCGAGACTGATTTCCTACCAACCAAATTCCTCCCTTCTGCCCAGGTTTCCGATAAAAAATATGTAACTTTCTGAAGTCTACTAGGAGGGAAGGAATTATTGTCTCCTTGGAGGTTGGCTAAAAAAGTGCTGAGAGGCAAACAGAGAAACGTACCTCTTCACGGAGCGGCCACAGACGCATCTACCCACAAGGAGCTGAGCTTATTTGTTTACCTAGTAATCAAATAAATTGTTTCACTCCATCTCTCTAGGCTTAAGTCCTCTATTTATTCCTAGCGCTCGAACCACCGAGCACTGGCACAGCGAGCCTCCCTGCACACCGGCGCAGCAAAAATAGCGCAAACACGAACACGTCCTCTGCTTGCACGCAACCACACGCCCGCTGCCGGGGCGGTCGGTGTCAGCCTGACCTTCCCAGCTGCTACGCTAAAATACTCGTGTCCTTTACTCCAGGTGCAGGAACGATGCGTGTTGCCAGTGTGCTGCTGCACGGGTTGCAGTGCATGGCGTGCATGCTGGATTTGGGACACCCGTGCATCCCAAGGTGACATGTAAACTCTTTTCACGGCCAAATTAAACTCATGCACATGAGCACTGTGGCCATCTCTGCTGCTGTGCTTCCTCACTCTGTGTCCTTCACCCATATCACACGTGCTCTTTTTCTGTCAGCTTATCATTTGCGTATTAACTCTCCATTAGCTCAGAGCTGGCCCAATTTCTCTGCCCCCCTGCTGTAACACTTTAATGGAGGATTTGTACCAGCAAAGCGAAACGGCTCCTTTGCCCAAGAGACTTTCACTTAAACATAAAGATCCAGAGAGGGAGAAAACTGGCAGAGACTGCCGTCCCCATCACTCACCCACTGGCAAAGTGGAGGGATGGTCCTGGGGAAGGGCAGCCTGCGGTTCTTGCTACACCACCGTTTCTGACTTGCGTTCACACACTTTCATTGGCTGCTCTTAACTATTTTGACTTTCAAAAACACAAGCAAAATAAGCGAAAGGCAGCACAATCTCTAGAAACACGTCACTGGATTTCACGTGCCTCCGGGACGTTGCCCATGACGGTCCCACTGTAGCCTAAGAGCATTGAGCAGATGAGGACTATCTGCTCCCAGAACTCCTTTATTTTTGGAGCCAAGGTATCAGTGCTCAATCTCCTCCTTCCTGCCAGGGAGAGACGAGGGACCTCTTGCAGACCAGGGAAGGGGAAACCTGGTGTGAGCTAACATTAGACAGAACAAGAGGATCCTCATCAATACAAAAGTCTCACTGTGCTTTGCCCCCCCACCAACTGAAAGACATGAGATGCCTACACTGAACGCCCAGCACAGGAGGAGTGGACGGTGAGGACTGCAATGACAGATGAGGATCCCACGACATCCGCACGGAGCTGGCGAGACCCCCAGCAGAGCCCAAAGCGAGGACCTCCACGCCAGCACCCAGGGCCTCTGCTCTTGCCCCGGTGCTAACGAGCAGCACCCTGGCACGAACCCCCCCAGAGAGAGGGGAGCTGCCACCTGCCCAGCTCCACACAGTCCCGCAAATACTGGGACACGTAAGGAGATATGAGAAGATATAACTTCCAACATCAGAGACCAATCCAAATAAGCTCAAAAGCAGAGACAAGCACACAGCCGTGCTTGCAGAGAGAAGGAGAGGGCTCTACTGGCTCAAAACAGCCAGAAAAACCAACCCAGAGGTCCTGGTTCAACATCACGAGTTAAACGCGGATCTAGTTCTGTTCGCGCAGATACCTCGCTTAAAAAAAAGACTGCTCATCCTAAACATTCATAACATGCATTGCTAACTGCACATTGCACCTCCAATCATTTGTATGACAGGAAAGGAACCTAATCCTGAATCTGAAAAACTATGTGATGGAGGATTTACAGTATTAGAAGGCAAACAGTGGCAGGTGTAATTAGGAGAAAAATTTGTCATGCTCTTGACTCTAGGAGAGAATGAAAGGTCTGGAATAGCAATCTCCCAAGTGTTTACCCAATGTGAGCGCACACAAGATGGAAAGCACATTTCCGACCACGGACAGATTAATATTTGATGCCAGAAAGAGAAATGCACGCTGTTCATGTTTATTTAGGATATTGTGAAATACAGTGAAATTTGCAATTTTATTGGATTCAGGGGTTCTGTGTTTTTGAAAAGTCCTAAGCTACTGTATGTTGTATAAGCAGCACACATGGTAGCAGTTTAGACATGCCAGCTGCAGAGAATGGAGGAGCTTCCCCTCCCCCTGATTTTAAAGAAGGAAAAAAAAGATATAAAAAGATTAGCCGCAGGATAAACTGGGAAAACTCCACTGAGCTTTCTGTGTCTCTTAATACTAATTTTAGTAGCTAGAGCTGCCACAAAGGAGAATTATATCTAGGTTACTTTGCCAGCCACTGCAGCTCCGAAAGATGATATTAAAGCAGCCCACTCCTGCGACGGGCTGGGATGAGCCCCAGCCTTAGGGGGGTTCGCTCAGCCCGACGAGGGGTCTCTCGGGGGCACGCGGCGCTGATCACCTCCCCGTCCCAGCGCGGTTTCCAGCACGACTGGCGTTTCTGGAGCTCTGCCGTGTGAGTGCACAAACACCCAACGCTGGCCCACAAAAACAGGCGCTCCTCCGGGAAGCTCGGCCGCCCTTTCCCGAGCAACGCCCCGACTCCAAGGCTTTGCCACAAGGCTTCCCAGGATGATGACAGCAAATAAATCAGCAGGATAGGGTGGGAGCATGGCGTGATTTTATATTTGTCTACCCTCCGCTAATTAGTGAACAAACCGGTTGCAGAAACCATGTGCGTAGTCTGCTCTTCCACGAGAGAACCTGGCTCCGAAAGCTGCCCCTGCCCATGGACCATGGGAACTGCCCTGCTGTTCGCCACGCCGCAGAGCCCTTCCTGGGATGCTTTATGAGTGAAACATTCGGTCAGACGAGAAGAAAAACAACATAGAAAATTATATGGGCATGTATTAGCCATGTACAAACCCTCGTGCATGGCACGACCCTTCATGAGAGAGCCCTCCTGGCTTTTGCCTGCGAGCTGGGCTCTGTCTGCTGGTTTTGGGGCTGGATGCAGCCATCCAGAGCTGGTGCATGGAAACCCAGGGATGGGACCAGCGAGCAGGTCTCAGGAGAGCTGGAAGGGGATAGCGAGCAGGTCTCAGGAGAGCCGGGAAGGGCACAGCGAGCAGGTCTCAGGGAGCCATACTCCGTCCTCTCTGCATAAACTCCCATCCTCTCCAGTGCTGCACGATGCAGCTTCATACCTCTCCCTTTATCCCTTTCCAGCTCAGGGCCCTGGAAAAGCAAACTCTGCCACCGGCTTTTTGGCACCGGTTCCACAGCGCTCGCACCGGGCACAGCCCACAGCCTGAATTTCTGCGGGAGGGCGTGGAGGTCGGGCTGGAAGAGCAGCGCTGAGCTCTCCAGCCCGTTTCTGCGCCCGGCAGCACAGCTCGCTGCAGCCCTGCCCCTGCTCTCAGCCATGCAGCGCGTCCCTGGGCCGTCCCCGCATCTGCACGGGCTTTGTCCCCAGAGACGCAGCCTAAGCCCTTCGGGAGGACAAAATGATGGCTGGGACGGCGGTGAGAATGTCTGTTAGGGTTAAAAGGAAATCAGAATATTCTGGGTGAGGAAAAAGGAGGCAGTTTGTTTCTCTCATTCCTCTGCCCAGTTGTGAGCCCAATAAAAGGGATATATTATTTTCCTACACATCATTGGGCAGGAGAGGAAGTGTGTGACAGCTTCCATATTCCCCACACGGCCCGGGTAGGGAAGGAGAAAGACGGGAAAATTCTCCTTTTCCCCAGGCAGAGCGGCAGAGAGGGGGGTACCTGGTCACCCCGCAGTGATCCATCGCACGCAGAGAAATGGGCTGCAGCAGCAGACACATCATTTGTAGCTGGAGGAAGAACTGTTTGTAACAGAGGGAAGGGGATGGAGAAAGAGGGAATAAATAGCAAAATAGAGAAAATATACCAAGAGAGACAGAACCTGGAGAGAGATCCGCGCAACAAGGCAAGGGGAGAATTAACGGTGAGAGTAATAAATAAAGCAGGTTAATGAAAGACCGAAAAAGACATTGGGAAATCCTATCAACATATTGCGGTACGAGAGGAGGGGAGAGCAGAGCAAAGGGTGAGATGGGAGGAAGAACACGTGTGGAGGTTACACGGCACCTTCATCCATTTCTGTGCTGAGGACGCTGGCTGCCGTTAAAATATGTAAAGTGACCAGAGAGGGACACAGGCTGCGCGACCTCACGCGCGAGAATAAATGACCCCAAATGGTAAAGTTGGGGTCAGCCCCAACTCCTTTGTGAGAGGGGGCACGTTTCACAGCTCTTAAGACAATTGAAATATGAGCAAAACCAATTAATTAACCCGGTGGTGCCTCGATGGGCAGCAGGTAGGAGGCAGAGGAAGATGCGCGACGTTTGCGTATTGCTTCCCAGGGCTTCCCGGTTGTTCCAGGATTTCGCACTAAACCCTGGGGTAGGACAAAAAAACTCCCTGAACTTCAGGAATTAAAAAAATACTCTGAGCATCGTAAAGGATTGTCCTATCTGTGAGCGTGTGTCACATGCACAAGCCCCAATTCATTTACACAAACCCCACAAAAATACATTTTACACAGCTGTGTATGTGTAGCCACACCGATGTCTCCTAAGAGGTTTGCATGAGACAGGCTTCTCCATGAACCCTAGGCAGCTAAAATTAGTATGAAAATGGTGGTGTTTCATAAAAGAAAGATATGTGGATGCCCGTAAGTGCCATTTTATTTCTCAGTGAGAGGATAAAGTGTTTTTTCCTACATAATTTTTGATGTAGAGGCTAAATTAGGCCCGAGAAGAGGGACAATACAACTTTAAACATCATTAGTATTCAGTCTACGTAAGCCAACCAACAGCAGTTATGTATTTTTGCAAGTATGCATATAATTTATTGTGGAGAACACAATTTACATGGGTAGTCGATGCCTGTTTTATAGCCTCACAAATAGATGTATGAACTCAAGCATATAATGGCTCAACCAGCAGGCGCAAATACGTTCTAAATCTTCTAAATGTGCTTCACAAAAATGTAACTGAGGAATATAAAACAGATCAATTCTTGCATGTTATATATTGGTTTTTGATTTACAAATCTAATCTGGGAAATTTCTTTAGAAATGAGTGGATTTTTTTTTACTGAACTTCTTTTACAGGATTGTGCCAGTCAAATCCTAGAGGATTCCCTTCTGTATATGACTGGTTTTAGAGGTTTTTTATTATTATTTTAATCTATGTATAGAATACAGTATTGTATTTGTAGCATTTGATTTCATAGCTTCCTGCATGTCCTAGTGCTAATTTCCTAAGGAAACCCTTTTCCACTATTTACAAGCTCATAACACACAGTGTGTTTTATCTACGTTTGCCCTAATTAGCTTCCCAAAAAGAAAAAGAAAGGAAAAACAACAACAACAAAAAAAAGAAAACACATTACTGTGTGGATTCTTGCACATCCTAGAAAGTTGGCAGTTTCATTTCTAATTCAGGTGCAGGGGGAAGATAAAATCTGGGTGTCTGGAATAAAACACATTTCTAATGGGATGGAACGACAATCCCTTATTACCTCCCACCATTTTTCTCATAGTTTTGCTCCAAGTACAGCAAATCCCTGTGCTATATTTTTTCCTAATGTATAGCTTGCTATTACCTCTCAAGAACAATTTTTATAGAGAGGGTGCCCTGTTCAATAGATCTGTAGTGTCTCCAAGGGGGAATTCACACTGGGTTTTATTTATGGTTACACTCAACTCTACCATGTTGCCAAGCTTCCCCTTTTGGATTTGTCAAAAAAAATACTCCTTTCTCCACCAAAGCCCCCGCATCACAAGGGTATTAAGATATAAAGGAAATAATTATTTTGCCCTTTTAAGACCCTTATGGCACTTGTCTGATATAACATCAAAAGAATAATAATAATAATTAGAACAACAAAGTTGGGCATTTGAATATCAGAGAATGAATATTCCAAAACACAGGTTTTGCTTTGAAGCATGGATTATCCAGAATCTCCAGAAAGATGATTGTTGCCGAGCGTTCGTATGTTTTCTGACTCGCATATGAAGCATTCATCTGTTTCCAAAGGTTTCTGGTATCATCTTTGCTGATACCAGAACACAAACAAATTAATTCTAGCAGACCCCTCCAATATTCTTCCATTTAGACTCAGATTTTAGCCCTTTCCACATACAGCCTAATATTTTCTGTCCAATTAATTACAAATTAAAAAAAAATATATCACTGGTTAAAATCAAAAGGAACAAATGTTTATCATTATACAAAACGAATGCCACCTTGTGATGACCTTTCCTCCAGCCCTCATTTCCCCGCGGGGGTGTGTGTCTGAGTGTCTGTCTGTCTCATCGCGCGTCCCTGTCTCTCGTGTGGGCGCTGGCGGAGGGAGAGGTACGCAATTAAACTCCTTCATTAGAAAACACATCTGGGAGCAGAATGGGGGCATTCAGATCCCAAAGCCCCTCGGCTCACAGCGCTGAGCCCTGCTCCCCCAGCACCACGCGGCTGCTGCTCCGGCAGCAAAGGGGAGAGCAAAGCGCCCGCTCTGCTCGAGGAACCACTACGGGCACCGCCAACTCCTCCTGTCCTAACCTTGGAGTGACGGAGCAATGTGGGAGCTCAGCGCAAGCTCAGAGCTGCAAAATTATTTTCAAGTCATACTTGGAGGAAAAAAAAAAAAAAAGCCATGCCATTTAAGGGCTTGGTAATGGTTTTGTTTGGGTTTTCAAGAAATGAGAGAAAAGCCAGCATCCTTGTGGCAAAGACAAAAACACCCTGCAAATTTTGCTGTCATTCTCCCGCAAGAGTACATTAAGAATGCTTCTTATCCCATTGGGAAAAGTGCCTGATTTTCCAGAAAAGAAATCCATATTTCTATTTTTTACAGTAAAAATTCTACAGCTTGCCTGTGAAAAGATCAGTGTCCCAAGTGACAGAAGTTCTGCGGAAAAAGGAAAACGCTCTTCTGACAGCGATGACATCTCATATTAAAATCCACACATTTAGTTACCACGAAACAGCTGTAGATTGTCTTTTCCATTGCAGTAACTTCTACTACAGATGACCGTGGACCTTAAACCACCCCAACTCCTATGAAACTCCACCAAGCCCAAAACACCCGTTCGACCTTCCTGACAGAGGCGCAGGTTTTTAAAACGTCTGTACCTCCCAGGTGAAGCTCAGAGCCAGCCGAGCCCCACGAGCCCCAGCATGTTCCCTGGGCCACAGGAGCGATGATTGTGAATTCCCTGGATGGTTGGAGGAAGGACTTGGATCCTGCAGGAGCATCAAGAACCATCAAGGTAGTCGCTCACCAACCACAAGCGAAGCGCTGCCGCAGCCTGCTACGCCACGCCTGCTCTCCAGGCTGCTGTTTCAGACGCGATGTTTGCAAGAGGCCAAGCAGCAGCTCTGCCAAGCTCACCACAAAGACACGAGGTGATGCGAGCCCAGCGAACAGCCCCACACCCCCTCATCCCCTCACCTTTGTCAAGTCAAGGACACTGGAAAATAACCCTCCTCTAGCAAAATCTTGCACAGCACTACGCATGGCTGGGCTAGACCTAATGACCAGGCTCGACTCTCTGCTCCAGAACAGCAGTGGCAATTAAGGAAAATTTGGTAAAGGAAAAAAATTCAAGTCATCCACATCCCTATTTCCCTGATCACTGAGCAGAGTCTGCACCGCTGAGAGCAGCCCTGAAGGTCGGAGCCCTTGGAGACTACGGGCAGCACGTATTCAGGTTAAAGGAGAGCAGCTCTTGCAAGGTGGATATTTATACACCAGGAGTTTAGAGGGGGCCCAGACTCATTTCATGTAGGACACCAAAGAATCACCACAACTTTGAACAGAAATGTTTTAACAGAAAAATATCAATAGGTCACGGAAACATCCAGGAGGAAAAAAAAAGCACTCTTTGGAAGGTCAAAATGAGTATGATGAAAAAGAAGTACCTAGAGACAATTCTACTTAAAATAAGAAAAGTAAATGTTTCTCTGCCAAAATATCATCAGTTCACCTAAGGATAACCCTCTCGGGCCAGCCGTTGCAGCTGGAGACAGCGGAAGAGCTCCCATCTGGAACACCAGGCTCCCAGGGAGCTCCAGCAGCTCCCAGCACAGCACCAGCACACCCACGGCTCGCTGCCTCAGGGCGTCAGGGGGCTGCTCAGAGGGGACCCCAGCCCCGCACGGGCAGCCCCAACTTCCCCCACACTGCAGGTTCTTGCTGCACCCACTCGGACACCCCACGGTGTCCCAGCGCTGCAGGTGGAAAGGTGTCCAGATGACGACAGCCTACGTGGCACCAAGCCTCTTGTTGACGCTCTGGTAGCCAGCGTCCTCAAGTAAGGAGGGCTGCCTAAACCTTCCACCTTACTGAGCATTGTAATTAATAACTACCCTCTAAGAGACAACGTGAACATATTGTTTTTGTTAAATTGTTAGCGCCGTTACAGTCAGTGGAGATGGTGACAATCTAGCCCAGGAGTTCTGCAAACGTAGGTTTAGATGTGGGAGTACAACTGGAGTTAAATTTCCAGACCGTGGTACGTGGTGCATCCCCACTTCATTTTAATTGATCCTGCCAAGCAAGATTGATTATCTGTGAAAGGGCATATTAACACGAGAGAAGTAAACAAGGATCTCTGCTAGCGGGAAGCAGAGATGCCATAAGAGAGTAGCGACTCTGCTGTCAGAGAGAACAAAATCCCGTGGAAACGGGGAAAACCAGGGAAGCTTTCAAAAAAATCTTTCTGAACAGAAGGCGAGAAGGATGGCTTTGCCTGTGCAAAACCTCCACCCGTGCACAGTACAGCTCCCAGCACAGGCAAAGCTCAACTGCAAACCATCACGTCCTCCTCCAAGGTGTACGGAAAGCATCTCGGTCAGCCCAGCAGCGTGTCCGGGACCACCGGGATGCTCTGGCTCCCACCACACAGCCCCTGCCAGAGCAGCCGCTGCGTGCACTGGGCTCAGCATCTCTTTCCAAAGCAGGTTTCAAGAGGAAGGTCACCACCAGTTTTGATGGGCTCGGTAGGAGGTGGAATGGCCTACAGCTGCCCAGCTGGAAGTCACGGGTCGGATTTGCACCGTGAGGACCCAGCACACTCGCCGGGCTCTGGGTCTCGGCATATCTGGTGGTCACGCTCGCTCTCATCGTCTGTCTCCTCCTTCCCAACTACAGCTCTGTCAAAATGCTAAACACACAAACGACCCCTATTTATGGTTGAAAAGAAAAACATATTCTCTTACTCCTTTCAAGGCCGGCTAAAATAATAGTAATAATAATAATAATGTGAAAAGACACACATGCAGGGAGAAGGCGCTGGCTGAAGTCACATCCTGTTCGTTCATTACAGTAACAAATGTGTTCGGCAGTAATTATCCAAAGGGGAGAATTCCAAATCTTCTCATCTTGCTCTCTCCTAATTAATTAATAGTTTAAATGTCATCATGATGGGAAGTGCTCATCAGAAGCAGAATCTGCTGCCATGATTTACAGCTCTGCCTCCAAAGGCTCTGAATCGGTGGCACCCCGGGGTTAAATTTAATTCAAAAACGTAAGGCTCTCATTGCGCTCCTAACCGTTTTTGCACTGAAAATCCCCCATCGAGTGAACGGTGTGAAGGGAAGATGCGGGTGAGCACTTCCTTCCCCTGGATGTGGTGGGTTTTTTTTTCCATCATTAAGTTGGAAACTGAAAGATTAAATTAAAATTAGTCGTTTGTCAACTTGTTACAGATTTGTTGCAGATGGCAATTGAGGGACAAGCCCGCTGCGTCGCTGAGCAAAGCTGATCTAAAGAGGGGCCCTCGTACTTAGTGCCTATGTCAGAGCTTCTCAACCCAGCTGGAAAGGGAGCTCAGCACTCCAGCTTGAGAACAATGACGAAAGCGATGCCGTCTGCTTGCAGAGGGTGACATGGTCCTTGTTCCCAGACAGCTTCCCCCATGCACTAAGCATTTCACCAATTAGCCAGCGCCGTTCTTCTCTCCGAGCAATTCTGGGCCAGAATAATTAGAATTTGCACTTAACGTAGCCTCTCCTGCTGCAAGAGGTTTGCACAGTGTTAGCAACTGTAAGTAAAGTTATGGGCTAAAGGCAGCAGCAAATGACGGTGTCGAGGAGCAGAGACTTCTCTGAGCCCAGGGGAAGCCCTCCAAGGCTGACCTCAGATCTCCTCTGCTCTGGTTCTCCAAGCAGCTCTTCGACCTGGGAGCCACAAAAACCATTTTGCTATGCAGCAAACTGTGCTCCCATGAAGGAGAGGCAGATGCAAGAGTTCCGTCTACCTCATTCCAAATGAAACCCTGAATATATTATCACCAAGCACCATGCGCCTAATGGCAGAGTAGTCTCATGTGGACTCAAGCTCACATGGGGAAAAAAAACCTGCATTTGGAGAAGCCTATACAGTAATCTGCATTTTCAAGTACCAAGAGGCCAGCTGAGAAAGTGATCTTCAGAAGATGCCCACCCCTATACAGGTATCCAAATAACTTCCCGAGTTGTGAAAAAAGCTCAGCACCTTCCGAGTGCCATCACAACACCCACCAGGTCTTCCAGAGAAGTCAGCGCCCCGTGTCCTGCAAAGCTCGCTCCAGTCCATATCTGAGCCGATGGAGCTCAGATTTTCTGCTAGAAGAGGACAGGATTCCACACAATGGCTGTGAGCTACCCGGGGCGTTCAACTACAGCTACCAGCCCCGTGTCCTTCACCGACGGGTCGACTCCATCTGGCTGAATGTCACACCAACCTGCTCGCCTACTCCAAAGCAACAAAGCCCTGTCCTTCGCCTCTCCCGCCTTCCTCGCACACACACATGCAGACACATGCACATGTTTCAAATCCATGAGGCAGAAAAAGGGAAATTACAGATCTTTATTTGCCAACTTCGTACATTTTTCCCTCCCTCCCCCCTTCCATAAAACAACTCTTTTATTCCCAAGAAGGAATGGGGGGTGGGAGCTTGTTATTTTTCTATTTCAGATAAAAGGTTGGCAAAAGAAGAACCCCATTCATGTCATTGTATTTCCTTATTGTCTGCATTAACCTTCCCCATGGTTACTTGTTCTTTGTAATGTTACACTTGTCTTGCTGTAACACATGAATACCCGAGCCAATTTTGTCATGCAAATGAATTCAGTTGGATTGTAAATTGTGTGAAGGAGCATTAGTTTATCAGGAACCCGCCTGCATGCTGCACCCAACTGATTTCTCCTATTCACACCAAGAGTGCAATGTTTTCTAGTTGATCCTGAATGTCCATTCGAAAGCTGTGGGTTTTATTATTATTTGTAAGGACTTTTACATTTGCATTTACTTATTTATTCAGTCACAAAGCTGTATTCCTTTTCTAAAGCTTGATTTATATAATCAAAACCCACGGCTATGCCATCAAAAATGAAATATTACTGCAACCCATGTTTGTATTAATCGTAAGCCTGAATGGAAGGCTCGTACCCATGTTGGGAAGGAACAGATATTATAATCTGGGAGCCGCCAGGTAGATATCGTTGTTGGCATTTCACACCATAAAATGAAAATCTTTCTGCTGAGGTCGATACCTGTATTTAGAGTGACATTTCTTCAGCCAGCCCTGGGGTTATCACCAATCTGGAAAGCCCACTCAGGACAGAGACACAAGCAACGGTATCTGCAGAGCAACCTCCTCCCCGCCGGCTGCCAATCATCGCAGGAAAGGCACTGCAAGGAAATTCCTGAGCTTCCTTTTGATCTCACCCAAACACCTCAGTCCCCATCTAATTGCACATCTGGCTCCCCTGGCAGAGGGGAACGCTGCCCACCGCCCTCGGTAAGGCCCCGATCCCAACAGCTCCACGCTCAGTAGCTGCAGCACCCCACACCGTCGCTCAGCCCCAACCCAGCACCATCCCGAAAACCAGTGCAAGTGCTCAGCCTCCCCTTTGTTTCAACCCCGGAGTTGTTAGAAAATGCTCACACAACTTTGCTTTTGAGCTGGAGACCAAACCCACGATCTAATTTCAGTACTGATGATGAAGTTGAAGCCGCGAACACAGACCAGATATCAACAACTAACTCTCCGACCTGCCATGATTTGTAGCGAGACACAAAATTATCAATAAGTTGGTGGCAACAGCAGAACAACCTCCAAATCAAGTGCAACAGCCTTATTGCTCTTCTTATCTCCCTGCAGACTAGGCACTATTTCACCGGGAAGCTACAGAAATGAAACCAGAATTCACATTTCCTCACAATTTTCTTCCAGAATTATAGATGGAGTCAATACGCTGCTAGGCATCTGCTTGATCGTACTTGATTAAACAACAAATGCCAGGGCTATCGTGTGCCCTGCCTTCCAGGCCCAGCTGGAGCAACGCAGTGGCATTTGTCCTCTCCTCACAGTGCAAGATACACTTTGTCAGGTCCATCCAGACCAGCTCTCCACCCTCACAGGAGAGCTCTGAGATGCTCAGAAAGCCAACCATATCCTGGGCTGCATCAAGAGAAGCGTGGCCAGCAGGTTGAGGGATGGGATTCTGCCCCTTTACTCCACTCTCCTGAGACCCCACCTGGAGTCCTGCGTCCAGCTCTGGAGCCCCCAACATAAGAAGGACATGGATGTGTTGGAGTGGGTCCAGAGGAAGGCCACGAAGATGGTCAGAGAGCTGGAGCACCTCTCCTACGAGGACAGGCTGAGGGAGCTGGGGCTGTTCGGCCTGGAGAAGAGAAGGCTCCGGGGTGACCTTAGAGCAGCTGCCAGTGCATGAAGGGGCCGACAGGAAGGGTGGAGGGGGGCTTTTCACAAGGGGGTGTAGTGATTAGACAAGGGGGAATGGCTCTAAACTAAAAGAGGGCAGATTTAGGTTAGATATTAGGAAGAAATTCTTCCCCCATGAGGGTGATGAGGCCCTGGTCCATGTTGCCCAGAGAAGCCATGGCTGTCCCCTCCCTGGCAGTGTCCAAGGCCAGGTTGGATGGAGCTCTGAGCAACCTGGTCTGGTGGAAGATGTCCCTGCCCATGACAGGGGGGCTGGAACCAGATGATCTTTAAGGTCCCTTCCAACCCAAACCATTCTATGATTCTATGATTCTCAGAGCCCCCAGCGCGCTGCTGCTCTGTCCCGATGTGCCACGCCTGCCCCGCTTCCAGGGCTGCGTTCTGCTGAGCAGTCCTCGCAGCGACCACTCCTCCTGCCCACCAAACCATCCCATTGCAAGGATGGAAAATTCGCCTGAATTTCACAACGTTGTGAGAGCTCTGATGGGCTCTGACCCACACAGAGGACAGCACTTTGTGGTCCACGGCACAGAGGGATGGAGAAGCATCAAGGGCAGCTGCATCCTTTGGGGCACCGCGGGAGCAAAACTAGAATGAATGGGCTGGGGAGGCTGTACTGGGTTTTGATCTCAGGGGACTGTCCCATCTAATCAGCCTTGAAATACAATGGAAGATCAGCGGGCAGATCCTCGCCCTGCGTGTGCCATATGGATAGCAGATTAGGAGCCTCTAGGGCCGCTAATCCAGCACAATCTCTAAAAAGGCCCTTGGTTTCGTTATTAGAGCAGGGCTTTGGGACTGGGCTGCGGCAAGGCGAGGAATCGCCAGCAAATCTGCACAGATTCACCCAGCTTCTGGGCCTCAGTTTCTCCAACTGCAAAAAAATCCTTCTCCTCCTCAGAGGCGCATTGGAAACTTATTCTAATTTCAAAAGTACCTGTGAAAGCTCTAGATCATCAGTGTTACAGGGGTACAGAGTGTTTTTTACAAACTCACCCAGTAAAAACAACTTAAAGATCGTGCTTTATCTGCTGGGGACCTGGCTTGGATTCAAATGTCATTTTTCCCCCCTCCACACTGAAGATAAAAAGATCAAACTTTAGGCAACTACGGACAAAAAGGGAAAAGAGCAGCACCCTAGAATGAGCAAGGGAAAGGAGACATTTGTCGCTCTGCAGAACAGCAATCTGAAAAAACAAATCAAAAAGGCAGGGAAGCAAATACCAACGGGGACACCAGCACGGGGCAGATGCGCGCTGTCCTGTCCCACCCCGTTGGGTTACTCTGGCTGCTCCATCTCAGCACAGCCCTCCAGGGAAAGCGCTGGCCAGGCGGGCTTTTCCCAAAACAGAAGGTGAAACTCCAACAAAACCGACATTTTTCACTCCACAGATTTGAGGTGAGGATGAGTCTCTTTCCCTGGCCTCCATCAGGGTGTTCCTCAGCTGGAAACCCTGGGGCTTTGGGGTTTGTAGGTACAAGAGAGGTTGGAGCCGATCCCCTCCGCGGCTTGGCTGCGTTTGGGAGCAGCCGCCCTGCAGACGGATGTGTGCGGGGGTGCAGTCGATAGGAAGGCAGCGCTGGTCACTCCGCAGTAAGCCCTCTCTGTATTTATTGTCAGTCTTTGGAGTAAATAGGTCTTAAGCTTGTGGCACGCCATTATAACTTTTTCGAAATAATGATGCTGCCTTTAGTTTTTTTGCTATAATTTATGCCCAATGCACTAGCGCCAGTCACTCAATACTGTAGAGTCTGCAGAGGTGGAGATAGCCCTTAATGAGAAGAGGTTTTGCCTTTATCTCCTTTATACTTCAACCATTATCTTCCTCCAGTCTATAACCATGCGGTTACCACTGACAATAATGCTCAGAGGCAACAAATGCTGATGAGTTTTCTATGCAGTCTTCACAATAAGTCTATCAAAACAACCTCGAAAAATTATGAACCCTAGTGACAGACAAATAGAACCAGCTTCAGCACGAATTTACAGCCCAAATGCAACGTTCCTTTTAATTCTTCAGGCTTTTCTTATCTCTGCTGTTCCTCTTCTGGCTAGGAGATAACAGTAATTCTTCTGTATGCTATTTTTTTTTCCAACTGAGTAAGATGTTCCTCGTGTCTTTCTGCTTGCTAAAGATAAAGGGTTAAAGACCAACTTGTGTTGGTCGCTTTGTGTTGGGGAAAAAAAAAGTAATCAGTATTCAAGAGATTGTTATCAGAGGTAAAGCGCAGAGAACAGTAATTTTGCCTGCTTCAGTTAGGGTTCTTTTTTTTTTTAGGTTTTTTTTTTTTTTTTTTATGAATGCACATAATGCCTGGAGTGTTGGGGCCAGATAAAAGAATTAGTGGCAGCACAGGGGGACGGAAGCACAAAGTACACCGGAGAATTAGACTGTCTATCTTTGTCTCTCCCAGCTCATCCAGGCAGCCAGGGCTCGCAGCTCGTAAACAATTTAATCTTTTTGCTACAGTTAAAATACAAAGACAGCAAACCTCCTCCTTTCCAAATGGGGAGGGGGTACGGTATGGTGGGGCGGGGGGGAAAAGGAGAGAAAAGGAGGTGGCAATTGTAGCAGGGAGAAATCAAAAAAGGGCTGACACAAACTTTTCTGCCTCAGTTTAACCTCTCGCCTTCCGCCATCAGCATAATTTTCCAGCCAGAAATTCAGGAGGATATTTTATCTCACCAGCCAGCCCCACCTCCCGTACGTTTTCCCCATCTCCTCTCCGCCTCCCCCATCCCCAGCTCAACAGCTTTCCGTTGTCGGAGGCTGAGAATTCCTCTGGCTCACAGGTTAAAAAGCTAAGCAGATTAACCCACGTAGGGAGAAAGAGAAATAAAAAATAAGATGTCAGGCTTCTCCCCCCCTCCCTGCAGGAACATGGATTCAGGCTCTGCAACAAAGGTACAACATGGTTGCACCTCGTTGCTTGCCGCTTAGGAGAGCCAGGAGGTCCACAGCCCCAGAAGCCGGGGAAATCTGAGTACAGAGGCCGGGAGGGAACGCAGTTCCGGAGCCCAGCTGCTCACCCACGCCGCATGTGATGGGGCTGGCGAGGTATCTCCTCCACCTCCGCGGGAGGAAGGTGGTGGAGACTCTCGAGCACGGTCGAGCAGGAGCTCTGACCTTGTCTGGGACCCCACGCCTGCGGTGCCTTCGAGAATCACCTCCACCCAGAGAGCATTTTCTGCAGCATCCCACATTTGGGGGTTTCCTAGCTGTACGTGCCCGGGGAGAAGGAAATGAACTCACGGATGTGCTGAGCACTGGGAGAGGGAGACAGAGGGAACCAGCTTTGGAGCGTTCCGAAACCAAGGCTTAAGCTCTGGAGACTGAATCCAGATAGACAAACCAGCCCATAGAGTCCATTGATGACTCCTGCTCTACAACTACCGCAACAAGCACAACTAAACAAGCAAATACAGAAAAACACGGGCCCAGAGGAAGCGGCAAACAGCAGCAAGGCAACTCCAGCATTGGATTTCCCTTAAGATCATTTACACAGCACCTCTGCTCCTCCCCTCCAAACAAAGGCTCCTCTCTGGGGACTCGACAGCCACTCTCCTCCATCACCAAAGTGGTCATGTCTTTGGGGCGAGTCTGAGAGGGGTGGAGAACAATAATTGCCTTGGATTAACAAATTAACTAAGTAATCATGTGTTGGACTGGGCAGTCGTTCTTCCCACATGCCATTCCGTACGTAAAGACTCCATCTCTGCCTATTGGTCCTCAACCAATCTGCATGTCACACATCGATATCACTCACACATGAATGACATTTACAGGACAATAACCCAAAGGCTTAAAAAAGCAGCCCAGGAAAGCATAACTGAGTGGTGGTGCCAGGGGTGAAAATAGCATGGGGACAGCTTGCTCTTTCTGACCTTCCAAATGACGTCTTCTCTGCAGGCTCTAACGTCCATCACCACCACCACATCTCCCTCCCTGCAGCAGCCCCTATCCCACGTATGGCATCTGCTACCTCTGAGACTGCAGCACAGACAAAGTGATTTGGTACCAAACTACTTTCAGTTTAATTCTTTCGTTTGGCTAAAGACAGATCATGTACACAAACAGAAAATCAGAATAAAGTAGTAGAAGCATAAGACTTTGGAAGGAAGAAATATTCTTCCTGGCTTTAGAGCGAGCTGCCAAGAGCTACTTTCTTGTATCACAGAATGTTCGGGGTTGGCAGGGCCCTCTGTGGGTCACCCAGCCCAACCCCCTGCCCAAGCAGGGTCACCCAGAGCAGGGGGCACAGCACCGCGGCCAGGCGGGGCTGAAATATCTCCAGAGAAGGAGACTCCACAGCCTCCCTGGGCAGCCTGGGCCAGGGCTCCGTCACCCTCAGAGGGAAGAAGTTCTTCCTCGGGTTCAGACGTTCATGCATCTCCATCTAGGAGTCGCCAAGGGCGTTAGAAACACTGTTCGAAACAGCCTCATCCGCTGCTCCGCGGAGGGGATCCTGCCCGTTCGGTGAAGTACACGAGCAGAGGAAAGCGAGTTTCGGATAAAAACATTAGATTCCCATGCTGAGGACCCGTTACCCAAGCACTACCTGATATTAACGGCTGCGGTAGACTGACTGTTGCTCCCTATATACTGCTGCAGGCTGATTTTAAGCACTTCCAAGGAGGTCAAGAGAGGGATTAGGGTGCAACACTCAGGATCCTCGTTTGAGAACCAAGACTGGCATCTGGAGCCGGTAACCCACGCGCGCTGCTGGCTGCTCCCCCACGGGCGCCCGAGGCAGGCGCAGGCTGCCGTGCTGGGCAGGGATGCCGGGGCGAGTGGGCAAAGGGCAGGTTTGTGCCTCCCGGGATGCCAAGCCAAGCAGGGCGCTGCACACCAGCTCAGAGGCCGGCTGGAGAGGCTTCGTGGTGCGAGGAAAGCAAAGCACAGTTCTGCCTGTGCTCGCCGCTTCCACTAATGTTAATTCAAACAGCTTTTTGCTTGCACATGTGAAGCAGAAAGGGGAAATAGTTAAACGATATTAATATTTTTTAAATTAGGGGACAAGGAGATCCCGTTTAGGAGTCAAAGGCTGCTCTCACCCAAGGCTTTGTTTTAGAAAGGAGTGCAGAAGTTAACGAACCTAGAATAACCTTTAATTTCCAGTGTCCCCTCACTGCCTGTTCACTCCGCATGCACGGCGGTGGCATTGCTCCTAATGAACGACTTGGTATTCAGGCAGCTCTCCCAGTATTACTTATGTGTCTGATCTCTCCTAATGGAAAAAGTGATTGTCACTGGGAAGTTATGAGGAAATATGAAAAAGATCTGATCCACGGTGAAAGTTTCTGCACTGTAAATGAAACTGCCAGATGATGAATGCAAATAAATTTGGGGAGCTTATTGGTACTGAAGTTTAGTGCCTTTATAATTTATATCTTTACTGGAGAGCATCTGATCTCCAACTTAAATGGAACCAAAATCATTATGAAAAGAGGAATCGCCTTACTTTCGCTATCTTTCCACCAGCAATCACAGCCGCAGCCTCGCCAAGCCTCGTGTTTACATCGCAGCTAATTTGTTTTACATCCATGCTGAGGTAAAGATTCCTCACTAAGCCAAGAGAACTTCTTTCTTATTTTTAAATTATCTATGCAATGCTATAGATGCATAGAGAAACCGTGCTGTGCTTCCATCTTCTCCTCCCGGGCCGATCACCGCTCGGGCTCCCGGCACTCGCGAAGCCGCTGCAGGAGGCAGGCGGTGCCGGGGCCCGGCCGCGGGCGGTGGGAACTCGGTATCCGTACCCGGCAGGTCAGATTCTTCCAGTTTATCACCCTGTTGTGTATCCACCTCACCCGGCGCCAAGTCCCTCTGGTCAGGGATGCTCAGAGTCCCCCCAGTGTCTGCCACTCCATTGCTACCCTCCCACGGTGGTTTAAAAAGGCACCTGGATCTCCCGGCTATCCTGAAAGAGGATGCCTTAAAAAAAATATATAAAAGGAAAATAAGAGAGACACGCACTGTGCTCCTGCTTTCTGCTTCCGATGAAGCAGCCATAGAGGACGCCTCCCGCATTCCCTTTCCGCCTGCACACGCCTGGCACGTCCAGCACAAACCTGGCAAACAGCGAGGGGCCTGGCACGTGGAATAATTTTCACTGTTAACAGTTGTATAAACCAGGCAGAGCAAAATAATTCACAATTTCCATCCAGAGCAGACCTAGGCAAACCAAGCTACATAAACCCTCTGAAATCTTTCCGTATGATTTGTATATTTGAACAGGCTTTGGTATTAAGTCTGGGCTGATTGGGAAGATGAGTTCAGAGGCGTCACACCAGAATACCAACGGGAGCTGCGGCTCAGCTCGCTCCCCTCCTTCCTTCTCCCCTTCTAAAATTCCCCTAGAGGTAGCAAATATCTCCTCTCCTTGCAAGCACTTTACAGCAGCCTTTCTTTAGGATAATAACGCTAATGAAAAATGCATGCGAATGATTAGTTCTAGCAAAACAAATTTCCTTCCCAGAAAAGCTGGGAGTTAATGCCGCGCTCGGAGCCCCGCGTCAGCCCGAGCCCCAGCACAGACCACGCCGCCGCTCCCGTCTCTCCCCAGCCCCCAGCCAGCTCTCCTTCCACAAAGGCACCGCTGGGCCCTAAAAGGGGTGAAAGCCCATCGTGTTTGGCTCTTTTGGCACAGCCAAACTTCTTGGAAGCAGCAATGGTTCAATGCCGGCCGAGAAATGCGTTTTAATTTTTCCACTGTCTTCCCAGGCAAATTCTTCACCTGCTCAGTGCCTCAGTCCCCTTACCCAACACCAGGCACACGAGGCTGTTGCAAAGCTCGCCTGCTTTTTGGTTCTTCAAAACACGCTCCTCCCTACTCTGGCTTGTTGTCGCCCGCGATGTGCTCAGCTGGTTTTTCCCTCGTCAGCAATCCCACAACGAACCAAAGCTCTCCAGACGCAGAAGCGTGCGACGGCAGTGCCGGCGGCGCGCACCGTGTCCCTCCGGCTGACCCAGGACAGGCAGCCAGCACCCCAACCTCCCCTGCTCCTGCAGTCAAGTCTTCGACATCCTCACTTTTTCAACAGCTTTCTCTGTTCCTCACCAACACTTTTTTCCCCAGTCCTTTTCCATTCCCACCCTAACAGACATTTGCACAGGCAGGGTATTTTGTACGAGCACCTATGGAAAACTTCTGAAGAAGCAATTTTTGATTCACAGAAGCACAGTGCTGGTGCCAGAAATCCGACCCTGCTCCTCTCCTGCGGACGGGTCAGTGTAACCCACGTGCAAGGTTCCACGGCCGCACCAGCCCACATCCAGGAGGCACCTGGAAATGCTTTTAGGCATCTGAGAAAACCGAGAGTGGCTTTGCTCACCACATCACCACAAACAAGTTTGAATTAATCCAGTAAAGTCACTCTTCGTTAATTATTTACCCAGATTCTGTCGCAGCTAAAGCTACGGCTTCAACCCAAGATCATCGATCATGGGTGGTAACCATTGAGGGCTTTATTTGGCCAACGCCAGACACTGTTTTTCTTCACGCACCGCAGATCGCTTGGCAATGGCTGCTGGGATCCAGCCCTCTTGGCTGGAAAGCCTTCCAGATGTTGAAGTGTTGCCCTGCACCTCATCCCGGCACCCACGCATGGCTGGGCTGGCCAAAAAGCAAAGCTTTCCAAAGCCTGAGCTTCTCGTGCCCAGACAGCCCAGCACGGCTGCGCCGTGGCATCCCACCAAGGCGGGCAGCAGAGTGAGCTCCACGTGTCACCTTGGCGACTAAGATTTAGATATATTTTAATAAGGCAAACTAACAGTTAGGAAAAAAGTGATAATTTAAGGATAGTTACCAACTCATGAAAAAGCATTGGAACAGCAGCCAGCGCCCCAGATAAGGAGCATCGCATGGTTACAGACTTGCTCAACCAAGGACGTGCATCCACTGTGAGACTGGGAGCTGGCAAGAAAACAAGAACTCTGGTGTCCTCAGATGACACGTAACCATAAAAGGACAAAACAAATTGGGGCATTCTTCCCCCAGATGACAACCAGAGACCCTCTGAGACCCCTGCGCGGGCATAAAAGGCTTTGCTTGCTCAGCACAATGAATGTGTGTGAGAAAGGTGGAATAATTGTATTAGTTAGGTGGGGCTTTGTAACTTTTGTGTCCAGTAAAGAATCCCAGGGGTGTGCTTGATGCATGGGAATCTTTCCCCTTACGCCCTGCGCAGAACACCACAATATCTCCTCTCTAAACATACTTCTCTGTGTTTCCAGAGTTATTTTCGATTTTGGGCAACACACAGGTGTGATGGTGGCTGCAGGCTCCCTTGTCCAATGGCTAAGACCTTCTCTTCTGCACCACTGGCCACCACCATGCTTGGCTGGGATGTCCGTACCCACCCTGCCTTAACCCACAGCAACACGAGGCGGTCGGGGAAGGGGAGAGCCCTGTCTGGCACCTCAGGCCACCAGCACATGTGAAATGTCTCCGAGAGGCTCTGGGCAGAGCCAGCCGCCCACCACGGGTGCATGGCCGGTGTCGGTTGGGCTCCCGGCGCTTTGTTCTGGGGCTGCCAGATGGGGTGGGATGGGGGTCAGCCCTGGCAGCGGGACACAGAGCTACTTTACTCACTCCAGCGTGAAAAATGTCACCCTCCTTCGGGTTGTGGGGTTTTTTTTCCTCTCTTTTTTCTTCCCTTTCCCCCCGCCTTCTCCTCACAGCTGTCAGCGAGACAGTTTGCTGGAGCCAGACACAGACAGGCACGGCTCGGCTGCTGCCCGGGGAGCGGGCAAACAGGGCAAGGTGGCACTTTTGGTGTAAACATGTGGCACGTTGGCGTGCCAAAAGCTTGGTTGGTGGCCTCTATTTGTTTTTCAAAGAGCTTGTCAGGTTCATTTACACACGTCACCGCCCGCATATGCTGGAAGAGACGGGGGGAAACACATTCTTTGTCTGCCCTGGGACCGCAGGGCTGCTGGAGCTGCCAGCAGGAGCACGCGTCCTCCTGGCAAGCGGAGGCAAGCAGCAAGGTCTCCGCGTGGCTTCATGAGATCCTCACGCCACCAAGAAGCACCTCCTCAGCTTTCAAGGAACATAAGCGGCAGGTCCTGTCCTGTCATGCGTCTTGTCCTGTTTTTCCTAAAGCCAAGCTTTTCTTCCAGGGTCTGGGAAAGGCAGACCTGGCTCCTGCACCCAGTCCCTGGCCGAGAGGGTGCTCAAAGCCTTGTGCCTATCCAAGCACCTCTTCTGAGCATGAGCGAGGTTGCTCCTCGAGTCCCACACAAAATTGAGATCTTCTGTGGTGGGTAAAAATCCCAAAACTTATCAAGTTTTGATTCTTTTCTGAGATGTTTTGAGTTTTGCAAAGAAACTGGTACTGGAATGACGATCACCTGTCAGAATTGCTACCAGGAGATACGTGCCTTTTAACCAGCTCTGAAACGCTACTTGAGTGAAGTGGAACAGAATTGAACCAAAAGGGTTTTACCTCCCCAATGTTAAGTGCATATTGAAGATTTAAGTAGCAATTAAGGTTGCTGTAGAAGATGGCAAAACAGCATGTTTATTTTCCAAAGATAAGAAAAAAAGAAAGAAAGAGGAAAAAAGGAAAAAAATAGCAATTAGGAGAATAGACTGGGGGGAAAATATTAAATGGATGTTTCTGCACAAAAAAACCCAGGCTGACAACATTTCTGCTTTGTAAGGGGGAAATTACTGTAACGCGCTGTTTACATAGCAGAAATCAGGGGAAATTATGCTGTCACACTGACATCTGTAGGAGAAGGACAATTTTAAAATTACACTGTTCAACACCTTTAATGATTTGTAACACAAGAGGTGTGGCTACTCCTATTAAATGTGTTGCCAAATCAATAAAAGGCATAATTGGAGTTGTTAGAGCAAATTATAGCACCACCGTTATGTTGCAATACAATGTTCCCTTGTAAACTGCTATTACGGGTAAAGCTGTATTTCTCTCTTATTTGGCTGTTTTGTAATGAGTTGGCATTTTGCTCCATAATAGTTCCACTTTCTTTTATGGAGCTTTCACTTTTACTTTCCTCTTTTGTGCAGCCTATAATTTCCCTTCCCTTCCCTACCTCTCTGCCTGTTGACAACTGGTCTATACACCTTTGAAAACAGCCCTGAGGTTATAAACTATATTATTTAACATTATTTGTAATCTTTTTCAATTGGAAGTCAAGGGGGGAGGCACAACATTCGCACATTTAGAATCCGAGACGTCTTTAGGCTGAGCCTTCACCTTCCCCGGCGGGAAGGGAGCTGCAGCGGGGCAGGAGGTGGGAAGACGTTGCATCAACTCTGCAAGGGTCTTGCTACCGGCATCTCAAATGAAGGATTTGGGCTTATCTATCTAGAGCACAAGGAGTGGCTGTAAAAGCGCTGGCGAGGCTGCGTATTACTTGTAAATCACAAAATGTGCCCTGCGTGCTAAAGTTACCGAGGTCTTGGGTACCGCCTTGGATCGCGGTGCCCAGGAAGGGGACCACTGCTTTGCTCAGAGTAACGAGGGGCCATTTGTCCCTCCAGGCGAACCGACATCCGCTCCCGTACACGCTCACCCCCCATCCCACGGGATACAGAGGCAAGCGGGTGCCAAACTGCAAGGTTCCTGCCCGGATTCTTAGGTGCTCACGCAGGTTGCTGGGCTCCCTCGCACCTATTTGGTTCGAGGGAATGCCAGAGATTTACCATTATTCAACAAAAGTATCTCTTCAGTTCACAACTAAGAAAAAGAGTGAGGGAGGGGAGAAGGAGAATTGATCCTGATACAGACTTTACCCAACACAGCACAAGCCTTACCCCACTCCACACAAAACCCTCGGGATGGCTGTATTTTGAGTACCTGCAGCCCCAGAGCTGTTGAAGAGCACTGCCCAGACACGCCAATGCCCACGGCAGAGGAAGTTGCTGAGCCAGCCTGACTTCCCTCTCCTTGTTGAGAAGAAGGTAATAGCTAATATTCAGCCTGCTTTGCTGGGAGAAGTCACTTATGTCTTCTTTTGCCACTAAAACATTGTAAAGCTTTATCAGCAGAAGACGTGGACATGTTTGGGTCATGGGACAGAGCGAGCTCTGGGCAGGCAAAGCTCTCCAAAGGTCCCACAAGCCGACTTTTGAAGGGAAGTTGTTAAATCAGAATAGTTCTAAAATAAATCCTTGCAACTCCTAACCCGCGAACGTGGAGCGTCACAGCACCAGGGCTGCCCTTGGCAGGGTGCTGCCAGGCTCAGCGGGCAGGGATCCGAGCGGCGAGGCGGGCACGGCGCGACAGGCAGGGCTGCGTGCAGCTCCCAGTGCTAAACTTCTTGCTGGAGTTATTTTTGGCAGTTTGAAACAAAGTCACGAAACAAGCTGCGATTTAATGCAGGCGACCGGCAGAAGCGGGGAGGAGGCAGCTGGTGAGCTATGAGATGATTTGTGATCCGCAAACAAAACCAGGGAAAATAATTGCATCGCTACGAAGCAACACACAGATGTTTGGAAATTAAATATTTTCCCCATGCTGGCAACCATGAGAAACAAGGGGTAGACTTTGCCCTTTGGTTTGTGCCGGGGAGAGCTTCAGGGTTAGCACGCGCCTCTCGCAAGGAGACGCTGCTCGGGCAGGAGAGGCACGCGAAGTTCGGGCAATAGGTAAAGGCGCCTAAACACAAAGACTGCAAGTTGTATCTTCACAAAATAACATTTATTTAGCCTCATTTTATTAATTGATAACTAGACCTACAATACATTCAATTTTTATTATGTTTACAGAAAGTTTTCTCCGAGCCCCGTGCCAGCTTGCACTCAGCTCCTGTCCTCTCTCCCAGCAAACAGGGAAACTGAGGCAAAGGGACGCTCAGCAGCAATTTTCCTCACGTGCTCTCGAGCGAAAACAGGAGCAATTTTTGTAAAAGATGTGTGTAAAGGACTACAAGAGCCTAATGGAGAAGGCACCGAGGTGCACCCTCACAGCCTGGCTCGGTGGCTCCGGGGCCCCACGTCCTCACCCACCCCGCAGGGTGGGCAGCAGGAGAGGCGATAGAAGCCAGCAGACACTGCGCTACACAAGCGCTTCCCTGAGCTCAGCATGAAGCCCCCCTCCCTCCATGTTTTACCCTTGAACCAGGAGGGATCTGTTCTCTGTTTTGATGCCATCGTGCTCCAACACCCACTGGTGTCCACCCAGGTCCGACCCTTAGACCCATTCTGTAAGCGCAGCCTGGGCAGCGCAGCCCCAGGGACAAACGCTGGTGAACCAAAGGGGACATGGAAGGTGCGTTTGTAAACATCTTGGGATAGAACTCAGGTATTCTCTTTCTGACATCAGAGGGATGTCATCTGACAGCAGAGGGAAAAAAATCATAGAATCATAGAAAGTTCTGGGTCGGAAGGAACCCCCAGAGGTCATCTAGTCCAACCCCCCCGCAGCGAGCAGGGACACCGCTAACTAGATCAGGGTGCTCAGAGCCCTGTCCAACCTGGGCGTGAATATTTCCAGGGATGGGGCCTCCACCACCTCTCTGGGCAACCCGTTCCAGTGTTTCACCACCTTCATTGTAAAGAATTTCTTCCTTATATCCAGCCCAAACCTACCCTGTTTTAGTTTAAAACCATTACCCCTCGTCCTGCCACTGTTGTCTCTACTAAAAATGTTGCAGCTTGTCTCACGAAACTGAAGCCGTAATTCCCCCACGCACACGTCTGAGCTGGACGTGCGGCTGACTCCCGGGGTGGCACTGGTGGCAGAGGACGAGCAGTTCGGCCCCAGTGGGGCACGGAGGAAGCCAACGCGCCGCGTGTGCCTCTAGCGCAAACCCCTCTCCCCGCTCCGAGCACCAAGGGGGCAGCGGGGAAGAGGAGCAGCTCCGTGTCCACGTATTCCCTGCCAGAGGAGACCCAGACACGAGCCAGCACGGCGAGACGCGGGCGAACGGGAACAGGCATTTTCCCAGCAGCTGGGGTTTTGTTTCCAGCTAGAGCCCTCCTCCTCGACTCCTACGCAGCAAGGTGGGAGGGGGACAGCCAAAAAAAGCGAGGCGCACATTTCATATCGGCACACGAGCTCGTTTCTCGGGGTTTGTCAGGCATAAGGATGCGCTGCTCGTAGCCCAGCCGTAGAGCAGTTAATAAACGGGCTGTTAATGTGTCAGTAGACAGCAGTAGACAAGACGCACCGTCTTAGGCTCCCCCCACCTCCTCATAATCCTAATTGCATCAAATCTAATCATTTTTATGGGATAAAAAGATTTCCATAGATGACAAAGGGTTACATCCTCAGCCCTGTTGATCCATCTAGTAAAATTAGATAAGAAATGGATTTCCAGGCAATGCATTAAAGACGATTGAGGGAGGGAGGTAAAAAGAGAAAGGGGAGATCATTTACTGCAATTCCGTGTCTCGCTCTGGTTCAAGAAAGAAAATGTAAATGGGATGTTCGTTTGGCCACAGGCAGCTGCTGCTATCAGCCACCGCAAACTGCAGCAGGACAAAGGGGTAACTCCGGTAAAAGGAAAGGTTAATAGCAAAGCCGGGGAAGGGGGGGACGCTCATCGGCATGTACAGCACGTCGCAGCCTCGACACTCGGTGATGGGTTCGAACTGGGAACTGACATGAGATATAGAAGTGCTCACTGAAAATAATTCAGAGTGACGGCCGCGTTGGCCTGAAAATGGAGAAGGGCTGAATCACCAAGCGCTTGGCGAATATGCAGGAGCAGGGTTGCCAACTGCTCCTGATTATTTTCAGTAATAGCCTGGATTTTACTGACCACTCCTCTCCTCCTCTCCCCTACCTGCCCCCCAGCATCTCTCGGAAGCTGAAGATTCAGCGTCCTGGTGGAGGCGACGCTGCCGTGCGCTTGTGTTTTAACAAGAAACATACGCACCAGCCCCTGTGACATCTGCGGTGACATAACTGCGTGATAATAGAGCGAATGCTAATTAGGAAAAAAATTAAGACCGCAGTCAGCCTCCGTCTCTAACATTAATTTTACCAGCAAATATCCTTAGAGTCAAACTGCATCACTCGTGCTGAAAATGAAACGTATGAAAGAATCCCGGCCTAGCACGTGGCACACGCGTCCGAGCGCAGGGCTATTCACCGTCTGCAACAGACACTCTGAAGGAAGCTCTGCATGCACTGGACAATACACGCACGGATATTACGCCAGAAAAACATTATTCTTGAGCAATCAAAACACCACCTTTTCTATAGACACCCACACGCTGGCATTCAGGTGTCTAGCACCTCAGGGTGCTGTGGAAGAGCAGAACAGCTCTGCTCTGCAACAAAATGCAAGTGCTGAACAGTTTGAAAAGCTCTCCATCGTATCCATTAGAATTTCAAATGATCCTCTTCCAGGTTTCTATAGACAGATAGCTCTCGTTAGGGCACGTAGCTCCCCTCGCTGCCCTGGAAGGACAGGGAGCAGCCTGTCCCAGGTGGGATGCCGGGGTCCTGCTGGGAGGGCAGCGCGCGTGGTGGCAGGTCACAGCCGCGTCCCTGCCTGGCTCAATAGCTCAGCCTGCCCCGATCCCCTCCCCATGTAACTTGTTCCAAGAGAACAAGAGGGTCCCTGTGTCCTAGCAGGCTGCTTTCAGGTATTAACAAATGGAAAAGTCTCACCGGGTGCCTCGTGGGTTTTGTTTGTTTTTAAATCTGGCATGAATACGTTTGGAACAACAAAAGAGAGGTTAAAAATACGCTAAAGCAAAAATAGATCCTTCATCCGCGGTTCATCTGGATGGTTGGCACTCACCCTAAAACTTGAGTTACTGGAAGATTCAGAAGCTCCAAAAATCAGTATCCAAAGAAAAAAAGACAAAAATGGAGACAATCTCCTGCAATGCATGTATTCATGTGACCCCCAGCACCATTCCCCCTCCGGCATGACCCTCTCCTCTTGGTCTTAGGGGGTCTTTTCCCGGTGTGCTGCTGCAACAGCCGTACGAGCCAGAGCTAAGGCCGCTTTTGGACCATCACCTGAGCATACCACAAAACAGTGCTGCTGCAGAGAGGCAACCTGTCGTGCAGTGATGCCAAAGAACAATTCTTCTAGTGCTGAAGATAATTTGGAAAAGGACAGCAGTGCTAACCTGTGAGCCATATCGTGAAGAGACCAGAGCCTCTTCTCTACAGCAGGCTCCTTGCTAGCTCAGACCCCTCAGCAGAGCCCCCAGTCTCGCACGTGCCCAACAGACTGGGGTATCGCTTGGACCTCAGAACGGAGCCTTCCTCCCCCTCGTATGAGCCAAGGCCCTGCAGCAAGCTCTGCCTCCCTTCCCAGAGGCTTGGCACAGCCCCTCTGTGCCCCTGCTCCAGGTTAAAAGCCACAAGCCATCACACAGAAAGCAGGCAGGGTGCACGCCTCAAAGGCACCCACGGGTGAGCCCCACCAACCCCTGCCTGCTGCTGGCCCAGGGTAACGCCAGCCACGCTGAGCACGCAGCAAGAAGCATTTCACAGGGTGCTGGGAGTAGGCTTGCACCAGCTCCACTGGCTTATTTTGGTGTCCAGGTAGCCAGTTATTCACTAAAAAACCTTCAAAGTGTCTTACAGAGCGTGGAGTTACTAGAAACAAAAAAGCCGTGAGGAAGGAACCTCTGGGCAAGCTTCAAGTTGGCTTTGCAAGGCAGCGCGGCTGAAAAGCCCGGCTGTAAGTTCAGAGAGGAGAAGATGCTCACGCTTAAAGCGTGGGACACAGGGTCCCTTCAGGCAGGTCACCTCTCTGGGGTCTCTGCAGTGCCCTCAGGAAAATGGGGCACACTTGCAGAAACCAGCGACGAGGTGTCCGTGGAAGCCGTCAGCCTTTCACGGCTCTCGCGACGGAGCCGGCTCACAGGTCCAAGGGCACAACGGCAGCCCCGGAGCCGCGGGCTCTGCTGGGGAGGAGGCGAAGGCAGCCCTGGGAGGTCAGCACAGCAGTCGTACCCAGAGCGGTGCCAGCCCCTGCAGCTGAGCTGCGTGGAACGGAGAGTGCTGGGTGCCGACGTCCTCTCCCCCTTCGCAGGCTCACTCTTCAGACACGCATTTTCCCCTCAGCACAATCCACTGCAGGATCTGGGGCGCAGCTCGTACAGCGCCTGCCATGCTCAGCTTTTCCTTCCCTCCTTTGTCATTTTAAAGCCGCCCTTGCGAGGGCCCTGCTGAAATTATGTAAAGCCCTGCTGGTTAGAGGAGGGCAACCTGTATTTATAACACCGGTGTTGAAACACACACTAATTCCACATAAATCTGCGGCAAGTTAATCATGCCTGCATTTCCAATCCAGTTTTACGAGGTCGGAGCTCGCGGTCCAGCACTCCTCCCGTGCAGAGGCGGTGGTGGCTGTGCCCACCCAAGACCTGCACCCACAGGCTGTGCCGAGGGGGTTCCCCTTCCAAGGGCTGTGGTCTGGCTCCCCCCAGACTCATCCTACGGCTTCACAGATGTCAACGCAAGTCAGAAAGGACCCGCTCTCTGCAGCCAACTGCTGTTTGAGCTGGTCTGTTTTTTACTGTTGTGCGATCTACAGAAAGGCACCAAGTTGTGAGTCATTACAGCTTCAGAATGACCCCATTTTGTTCTCATCCAAACCATCTTATTAAGTTTCAAAGCAATTGCTACACCCTGTACCTGGTTTAATGCTTAGCAGAGATAGGGAAAGGCGGCACGGACACCCGAGACAAGCCATGTGGAAGCCATCGCTAGAGCCTACAACCAACACATCAGGCAGCACATCATCATCACTTCTCCATGGAAGAGCATTTTATATCCACACCTCCTTAAGCTCTTCTCCATCATTTGCCAAAAGTTTTACTAATAGCTATGCAACACCTAAACCTGGTGTCAAAGCTGGTTTTTGTATAGCCCTTTCCCATCACAAGAATCAGAGCAGGTACCATGACATCTGGGGTCTCCTACACGAGCTCAGGAGGAAGCTGCTGTCGTCCTGCCTCAGTTTCCCCCCTCTGTACTTCGAACACAAACTTTTGCTCAGATCACAGCATTGCTGTGCTGTCGACCTTGCTAAGGCTTGGCTGTGGCATAAGTCTTCGCTTGAAGAACCAAAGAGCATTTGGATCCCAGCTCAGGAGGGTTTTGGCACAGACGGACAGAGAACAAACAGATTTCATGCCACTTGGAGTCACTGGAAGGAAACAATAGCTGGTAGCAAAGAAAACAACCAAGCTCAGAGGCACGTCCTGTCCCTTCCCATTTCTGCGCTTGCATGAAATTCGCAAAAATTTGGGGAACAAAAACAAGCTTTGATGCTTCAGTTGTTCTTCCCTGTGGATGCAGTTACTGAAGTAGAAAAAGAAAAGGTCGCTTGGCTACAGTCACCCTTCCAGTCCATTTCAGGGTTTTAGCACTGACATTAGCTCATAAATAGTGAAGGTATTTTGTGAAATAAATTTTTAAACTGTTGTGTTTATACTAGACTTAGTAAAACATGTAAGGTCTTCCCACAGTCAGCTTTGGGAGGCCTATGAATTGATAGTCACCTGAAGAAAATGAAGGGAGGGACTTCTGGTGATTTGAAGATGCAGCTTTCTACTTATTTTACCTTTTTTTCCTAGATGACATTATTTTGCAATAAAGAACAGTTATCTAAACTCATTTCTTAGTTGCTAAATAAACTGGTCAGCAAAGATGACTCTGAAATGCTCGAAAGTTCTTCCAGTGCACGCAGAAAGCTGAAGATGCTGGGACCACTTTGCCTGGATTTCTGTGCTCGGATATTTGGCTGCAGAATAGGCTTATCAGCTTGCTAATAACCATCTGCTTAGACCTCAGTTCTCAATCCCATTCAATCTACACTCCCACAAGCTGAAATTAAAAATATTGACAGAAACAATTTCTGCCAGGCAAGAAAAGTTCAAGCTGTTACTGTATTTTTTTGTGTTTCTCTTGAAGTTTCTCTGTGCACCCTGTATTACCTGCCAACCGTTATTCTATTTATTTCACATTTCTGAAGTGTGAGATATTAAGATAATATAAAATAGAATATAGAGTGTAATTTCTCCTGCAAAATGCAGGCAAAAGCAAGCTGGGGAGCATACCGAGCCACAGTTATTAGAGCAGCAGCCCTCACCAGGCAGCGTTGTGCCCATCAAAGGAACAGATCCTGCCAGATGCCAGTTCAGAAGGGCCCTGGGATGTAGCTGGGAGACCCGAGGAAGCCATGCGATATGTCCAAACTATGTGCAGATAAAATACCAGACAAGAAGGGCCGAGAGCTGCTCACAGCCCTCTGGTATGCACTGGCTGGGCCAACGTTAGCATCCAGTCCAAGAGAGGCTTCCATGCCACTTCAGAGCACGTTGGGGCACGGGTTCCTGCCACTGATTTTTCACACCCTTCATTTCACATCACTTCTACTGTCCATTCTCCAACGCACATAGCTTATGCTGCACAGCAAAACCCATTTATAAGATATTTTGCCTTATGATTCAAACTATTCCATACCTTGGGAAAAACTTAGATATGTGACTTTTTGTTCAGGCCCATTTGTACTTCAGCAGCCCATTGGAGAAGGCTGCTGTTATAGTCTACTCCTGAACTAAAACCTTGTTTTGGAGGCTGCGGGCCTCCAGGAAGGAGTCCAAAATAAATCTATACATGCAAAATAAATCCATACATGCAAAATAAATCCCTATCTTGATGACACAGGGAAAAGCCGATATGGTGGATGCGACCGGCAAGCATCTCTGCTTTCAGGGACCCTACAGCAGGTTGTACTCTTGGGACCTGGTACAGCTCTGATATATATTTTTTTAAAAATCTCTACCAAAATGACTTTTTACACCTGCTAGAATTTGGCCCTGCAGTCTGAGCCCTACTCACTCAGTGACCAAGGAAGCATTTATAATAGTTAAGCTGTGACACCAGGCTGCAGTTGCAAGCTACGCTGTGCTAATAAAAATGTGAGTATTGGGGAAAAGTGGCTGCAATGGAGCCAGTGCCCAGCTGCTTAATATTAACTATTTTCCCTTCATCCTGGGATACAAAACCAGGCCTAAGTCCTCAGTGCAGCCCACGGAAGAGGATTGCAGTGTTTCTTTCTAACCCCTGCACTGCTGCTTGGCTTCGTGCCTGTGTAAGCGCAAGCTGCCAGCGACCCTTCCGCAGAGGGAGCGATTATCCCGTGCCCATCGCGTTCGCCGGCGGGCAGCAACGTGCCTCTGCTGGAGATACTCTCTGTGAACTCAGATATGATTTATGGAACCAAAGAGTTCATTCAAAATTAAGAAACACTCAAAGTGTTTTCCTTTAAATGGCCTGCGTAGCAAGGAGACCGGCCACGTGCTTCAAACCGAGCGGCACAGGACTCCCAGACCGAAGTCTCGTGTCCATTCCCTGTGTTCTCCACTCACGGACACGTGCTGAAGGCCAAATTCTGGCTTGCAGGTGACAACAGCTTCCCTGCATTCAGACCAAGCTATTAGTGTAAATCCACCTCATGCAGCGCTTTTTCACCATCCAGGCAGCAAACCCTGCAGCACCCAGTGTCCCTCAGCCGCTGGGACTTGCGGTACGCTGCCCTGACTTCCCAGAGGCCCCTTTTCTTTGCCAGATGCAGGGGGTGGCTCTGGGTGTCTCCATCCCCATCCTGTCCTCCCCCCCAGCCTCATATGTTTCTCTCCGTAGTGTCCCCGGGCGTATTCCTCAAGAGGCCAAGGCAGGGGAAGGTGACCCCCTTGTTTGCCAGATCACTCAGAGCACAGGACGAGCTCGCTTTCATCCTGGATAACAAACACCACTCCAAGCTCTTTAAAAAACAACCAAGCAAAACACCCCCAAAAAACCCCAACCAAACCAAAACACACTGCTATTACTAATTTGATAGAAAACATTCTTCTGCTTTCATGCTGGGAAAGAGAAAACCACAAGAACAGCAAGAAATACACAACCTCCAATAGGAACAGGGGGAAAAAAATCTTGTGTGGTGTCCAGAAGATAATTAATGTGCCTGTGCCATCTAAACTGGAGTCCACTACTTCCATCACCTCAACCCACAACTTCTGAAAAATCTGCCAGTTTGCATTTTTCTGCTTCCAATTCCTCAGAACAAAATGTCCCCTTAAAAAAATAAAACACCACCAAACCCCCCAAAAAACCAAAGGCACACACAAATCCTGCATCCAACAAAATCAGGCTGGACTTCGAGCATTCGGGGAGTCCTCTTGCTGCCAGCCAAGCAGCTGAAGCTGAGCTCATGACAGAGCTGTTTCCTGAATTGCAGCTGTCTAAAAAGCATCAGGAGCAACCTTCCTGCCTGCCAGCATCACTTCATGCCAGTGTAACCAGTGGAGAGGCCTCCCAAGCGCTGCCTTCCTCCCCCAAACCTCCGTTGGAGTTCCCGGGCCTCAGGCATCACATTTTAATGGCCTCAAGTGGCATCAGGGGAGGTTCAGATTGGATATTAGAAAAAATGTCTTTATTGAAAGAGTGGTCAAGCACTGGAACAGGCTGCGCAGGGCAGTGGTGGAGTCACCATCTCTGGAGGGGTTCAAAAAACATGTGGATATGGCACTTTGGGACATGGTTTAGCAGGCGTGGTGGTGTTGGGGTGATGGTTGGACTTGACGACCTTAGAGGTCTTTTCTGACCTCAGTGATTCTATGTGTCCTCACGTGTCCCTCGCACCCTATGTTCCTGCAGCCCAAGTGCTGCACCCAGGGCTGCCAGGACTGCAGGGTGATGCAGGGTTTCTCAAAGAACACAGCGTAACCAAATCCTACTTGCTTAGGATTGTTTGGAGCATTAAAATAAGGAAAGCAAAAAGAACAAAGCTGTAGTAATTATGCTCAGCAGGACATATCTTACTCAATTCAAGTGTAATAGGAGCATCACCGGGTAAATGCACACACATAAACACTCCCTTCCTCTACACGTTCTTCATTCAGAGGTGTATTGCATGCACAAAAGATACTTTTAAACCAAATATACACAACATTAAGATTGTTTTTATTAGCTGAAATAAACTCCACTCTGTTGTATATGCACCTACCTCCACCTGACAGGGTAGATGCTCAAGCTCCGCAAACCCTCCTGCACAGTCACAGCAGAATTTGCTATAGAATTTCTAACTAGAATATTTAAATTTTTAAAATTTCTTTAGCTTTTCCACCTTGATTTAGATAGGTTTAAAAAAAAAAAATCTTTCCTGAGATCATTTGCAGGCCTTTTAAAGGAAAATTAAACCCCTATTACCTCTTGGATCAATACTCCGTAGAGCCAGCCATTAGAGCAGGCTGCCCCAGACCAGTACCCTGCATAAAAGGAGGGGAGGGAAGAAGGGAGGGGGACAGAAGTAGTTGTCCTCATAGGGACAGTCCTACCCCTGGAACCCAAGACCACCCTCCTGGCAGAGGTGAAAATCCAGGGAAGCAGGAGCGGGATCCACGACAATCATCCAGCTCAGGGTTCACTACTGCCCTTTGCTTTCCAACTCCCCAGAGCTCGCCTCCTCCTTTTTTTTTCCTTGCCTAGGTATATCTATTTTCCATGAGGACAGATGATCTATTTGGAGTCTAGTTATTGCACACGGGATTTTTCGTCGTTGTTGTCTCTGACAGACTTTCCCCTCGCAGACTTTCGTCCCCCTTTCTGCAGAGAAGCCCCTGCAGAAGGAGCATCCCAAGAAGGCTGCGAGCATCTCTCGTTTGCGTAATCAACCTGTCTGCCATGGAGTGGGCTGGGAGGCAGGAAGGGGACATAACAGACTTGCCATTATCTCTGCTCTTTTTGCACCTTCTTTTCAGTCTCTCTCTCTCTTTTTCCCCTTACCAGCTTTGCTCCCGTCTATGAAAAATCAGCAAATAAAAAGTTACATTAACCCCACCCTGACCTCTCCGACATAATACACTGTGGGCTGATGGGCTGCCTTTGGAGCTTCGTTGAAAAGCTGTCATTCTTCGGCATCCCAAGTACAGCCTAGGGAGCATTTACTGGATAATTAATATATTAAATGCATGAAAAATAGTTACACAGGGCCCCCCCGCCAGATCCTTCCCCCCCACCACATATACTGCCATCTTTTTCAGGGAAAGAAGGGATGCAAAAAAGAAAAGGGAAAAAAGATAGATACAGCATGCGCACCATCAATATAAAAGCATCCCCTGAATAGCCATCATAAAAACTGTTCATAATTTTATAGCTTCATTCGTGCTGGAGCACCATAAAGGCAAGCCATATTTTTTACACTCAGGATGCCTCATAAAAAAAGAAGAGAAAAAGGAAGGAAGGAAAGTTGGCATGGGAGAGATGGAAGCACAGCACAGAAGCCGTCGGCTCACCTGAGGACAAGAGCTCAGCAGAAGGGGGTTTGAATCTGTCCTCTCTGACCTGCGAGGTTCTGAATCCCACTGAGGCCATCAGAATAATTATTAATTGGGAAGTCTTTAGTTCGCCCCCCTCCCCTCTTTTTCTTTTTTTGCTGACTGCATATTTGCCTTTTAAAAGGATGATGGAAGGCCAGGAAGGCAGCCCTGCCCTCCAACTGTGTCCTTCACCTTTAAGTGGGCCAGCACCTTTTTTGGTGCTTTGAATCCCCCTCCCCTTTCCCTCCACCTCCCCAAATGCAAAATTCATGAGCTGGAGCATGGATTAACAAATAAATTATAATGAAGGCAAATGGGCGGCAATAAAAAATAATAATAATAAAAAAGGAGGCCTCACCTTCACGTGACAGAGGCTGAGCAATATAACAAACCAGCTCGTTTATTTTCACCAAAGCCTGCTCTCCTGCTTGGGAAGGTAGGTTTTTAAAGCATTTTATCCTTTATTTCCTGTAATATATTTGGACAAGGTAGCTGTAAATCTGAGGCAAGAGGAGAAATCAAAGAGTGGCAGGAGAAGATGGGGGTCGAAGGGAAAGGAGCTGTGTTGGTTTGTGGATATGGCCCCTGAGCTTTTGTGATCCAGGGATTTAGAGCTGTCACCTACACATACCAGTCCGCTGGGCTCCCAGCACACCACGCTGCTGCGCCCGGCCGCTCCAGGAGGTCAGACTGGGCCTTTCTTCTACACTATTTTATATATATGTGTGTCTTTTTAAGTGTGATATGTACGATAGCAGCGATGTCCCTTAGGCATATACACACTAGCCTGGCTACACCCATCAGACATCCCCGAGTCAGGAGAGAAAACGTTACAGAAATCAGCTGTTCTGGCCAGCAAGGCAGAAGAGGTAAGTTTAAGGGAAAGCCCTGGATACCTGTTCTCCACTCGGAGATAGTCAGGGGTAGCTATTTCCTCCTCCAAGCGCTGTATCACAAAAAGGATGTTTTTCAGCCACGGGAAAGTTTCAGATGAATCTCACCTCAATTTTCAGTCAAAGGTCAATATTTTGCGGGTTTTTTTTTTTTTTTTTTTTTAATAAATCAAGAATAGAAAATCCTAATTTCCTGCACAGGACTGTTAAAAAAACCCCAGTATTTGGTCCCACACTAAAGTTTCTGATTAAAGGAAGCTTAAGAGAACCTAAAGAAAAGGAAAGGAAAAAACTAGTCACTATTTTTCATCCCAGTCACCCTCCAGATCCTGACTTCAGTGGAGCTTGTCCCCCACCGCCTAAGCACTGACCACAGATGGAAGCCCGGAGATGTGAGTCCCTTTGGCTGTGGACCCGAGTGAGGGCGCAGGGGCCCAGGGCAGCACCCGCCTTCTGTACCTGCCAGGAAGTTCATGCCATGTGCTGGGGGCAAGCTGCTGTCTGCCAAGATGAACCAGCAAGTTCAGAGCAATGGTTTTAGCCAGGTACTGGGAGATGCCCAGCTGCCTTCACTGGCATGATGCCCTGTGGCCAGCTCCAGCAGCTCCCACTCCTTTGCTGCAGAGTCGGCAAGGCACCAACAGCACAGCTTCTGTGGGTCTCCACAGAAATACCTGTCACTTCTTTCCAGTATCTTGGAATCTAAGGAGGTATTTTCCTGCCTCAACCATGAAAGCGTCTTCCAAGAGGCAGCGGGAAGGGTCTGCAGGGCACATCCCACTCCTGACCAGCATCGCTTGCTGGCAGCCACCAGCTTCCTCACAAGTCTACATCGGCCAGTGACCCCACTCCTCCCAACCTAACATGCTTGGGAATTAAAGCCAGCTGGAACCCAGAGTAACTTCACTGATTTTGCTGAAACCACTTCTAGTTCACACAAGTTTAATTCCAGAAGTCTAGCGGTGTGTGTGCTCACAGGACTTCCAAAAAGCTGCAGGAAACACGCTTGGTTTGCCAATCCAAGCATGGCTATACCACACCATTTCCAGTCTGGGCTCCCAAGCGCTGGGAAGAGAAGTCCAGTCCCCGCAAACTCCCCAGTGCCTCCCAAACCACCACCGAGGAGAAGCCACCCCACCGGGAGGTCCAAAGCCCAGCCATCTGCGGGCATCAGGAAGGAGGAATAACGCACGGCTGGCTGCGAAGCAACCGCCAGCGCTGCCTCATTTGTCTCTTTCATGTTTATTCATGGCGAACTCTGACAGAGGGATACGGCTCCATTCGGGAGTTGTCAGCAGGTGGCCTAATAGTGAGAATTAGTGAGCCACACAGCAACGAGACATACTGGGGCTGCCTAATGCCGCTGATATTAATGCACGCTTCAGAAATGAATAAAGCTTCTTCGAGGGGAAAAAATAACAATAATAAGGGGATGAAGAGGGGTAGGAGGAACCGAGGGGGAGCCCTATGTGCTGTGCTAAGCTTGGCCAGCGCTCAGTTACTGCAAAGGTGTCCTCCTTCCACGTGGGTGCCGACCTCGGTCCCACACGCACAGACCCCATCAACCACAAATGGAAGAGAAAGGTTTTGCTTTCAAACAACCCCTAAGAACTTGCAGGAGAGAGGTGGGAGAGGTTCCCTGGGCCATGCCCGAGCCACCAGCAGCTCCTGGGGTACCAGGCACGGGGAGGCAGAACCCCAAGTCTCTACCGGCATCATCTCCTGCTGCTTTCACTACAGCGTGACCCAACCCAGCTCACAACCTCTGGGTTTTTTTAATACAATTTCAGCACACAGTTTGCATCCGGAAACAGTTAACTCCTCAGGAAAGGAAAACAGGAGACTCCAAATTATTTTGCATAACATCAGCTCTTTCTATACCCTGTTTCACCTGCTCTTTGGAAACCAGGGGCCCAATTTTACAACCTGCTTCTTCAGTCTCAATGATCCCAAGAGTGAGACAAAGACAAATGAAGAAACAACACCTCTCGCAACACCGAGAGCTAGGTAGAATCCAGTTTTCAGGCAGAGAATAGGAACCAAAAGTACATACGACTAAGCAGGTCTCCAAAGGTCCCTTCTCACATTTAGCTGCCATATCACATTTTCTAACATAACTACCAAACATGATGGCAGGAGCTGAAAAACTGTTCCAACAAGCAGCATCTCGGTAGCCAATTTCCTCACCCCTTTCCTCCTGCACACATACCCGGTAATCCTGAACATCACTCCAGGCACAAGGTTTTAGAAAAAAAAAAAAGACCCTAGAAAACCAGAGGACGGAATAATATCCCTGTTAAACTCACTTAAAAAAAAAAAAAAAAAAGGGTTGTGCAGGATTAGCCCCTAAAAGCAGCTTCTGCCTTCCCCCTCGATGTGCTCGTAACACTTGCATTAGCATTGCTGGCAGCTTTGAGCGTGGGGAGAAAAATGAGCGCTGCCCTGCCATGGCCCCTGCCCACGGCAGGCGCGAGCCTCAAGCCGTGTCATCAGGGCTGGTACCTTCCCTGCAAGCAGCACAATAGAGAGCAGCAAGAAGATTTTGTTTCTTCTGTTTATAATCAGTTCCCATTGTAAACGTGAATTTTGTGTTTTCCCCAATAGTTTTTAATCTTTTTAAATGCTAGAGACATGTACAAGCCGGGAAAAAAAAATCAAAAAATCCTCTCAAAAAAACCCACCAACCAAAGCCCCTTTCCTCACATTCCTCTTTCCTGCAGATAGGAAGGACACTCACACACCCCCCACACCCTTTCGTGTCATACCAAACACACACAATTCCTGCCTAGCACTGCAAGCTCATCTGGCCGTATGCCCTTTTCATGAATTAGACACATTGTTGTTGGTTTTTCCTCTTGAATTTTAAACAGTTTTCACACCTGGTCTGACGAAGGTTCAGGTAAATTACTGAAAAAGCACCGACTAATTTGAAAAAAATATTTAAGAAACTCCAAATTCCCTACCTTTTTTACTATCCTCTGCTCCATAATTACATTGCACTGCCTGATATTTTCATGGAACATTAACCGAAGTCAGGTGACTGCCCCCTTACAGTCTACGCCTATCCGTTACCCATAAGACCCCCATGGACCTTGACATTATTAATAGTCCTATTCATTAAGTATTACTCTTGTAGAATGAGTAGCATAATATTGGCCTGGAGATAGGAACAGGCAGAAGGAATAAGTCAAATTAATTTTCCGCAGCAAACGCCCCGATTCTGTAAATGACATTCTATACTGTTAGCATTTTAAATGTGACACAAATGGCAGGAGATACAATTTGAAAGCAAAATAGTAGAAGACATGGCTCAGGGTGTAATGTGCTGCATAAAAATCCAATAACATCAGTTACATGAAGGAAGGGAATGAACCAACCCGATGGAGGGGTTTAATTTGCATTTGTTTAAAATGGCAGGTAAGGGAGCAAGAGAAAGGCTGCAGCTCCCCAGTTGCGACTTCATCCCCTTCTGCTGAGGACAATGGTGGAGAAGAGCTCAGAGGTGTGCTCCTTTCCGACACCTCAGACCTTCCCACCACTGCAGACCATCCTGCCACCTCCTCCGCACTCGCTGGCTGAAGGTTGCCAAAGGAAGAATTGCTGGCCCACCCGAAAGACCCGATGAACAGCCAGGAGGAACGTGCAAGCTCAGCTTGCCTTGTTTCAAGTCCCTTCAGGTAGCTCGGCTTGAACTGCAGCTCCCCCAGTTCACACGCTGCTCGGGAGAGAGGGCGAGATGAGAGCGAGCGGCTCGCAGGTACCAAATCCAGAACGGTGCTGTGCCAGAGCACTGCTCTGAGCTGATGGGCGTTTGATCTATGGCAGCAGATTTGGAAAACAACAGAACCACACATCCCAGCTTGACTGGGTTTCTCCAGTGCCCAAGCTGCCACCGCCACCACCTTTCATGATAGCTGCAGTACCTTTCCAGACCTAGCATAGATGGTCCAAAGCCTGAGCTCTTGATTTAAAATCAAGCAAAACATGGCTGCTTTGGAAGAGTTCAAACCCAGAGCTAAAGGCTAATTTTGTGGGAAAAGGACTTTCCAATAGTTCAAGTCAAGCTCTCAAATCCAAAGACCCTAAGCACCTGCCCAAAGGATGAATGGGACTGAAACTCCACACCAATGCTGAATTCCATGCTTTCAGCCTTTTTTTCTTTAATATCTGAATGCACCTGGTCTAGAGGGAAGTACAAGAATGTAGTTCTCCAACCCATTATGCATTTTTTTCTTCATTTCCCTTGTCTTTCATTTCCTTCCTTACAAAGATCACCGTACCAAAGCTGTATACCACCAGGCAGGAGAGATTCCATCAGGAAAACAAGAATAAATGCAAAGCCTGACCTCCGTTAGTTTTATTTAGGGTAAAGCACTGCACTGTAGTTTATTTATTAACAACATAAAAAGACATCACCTATAGAACATAGAATAAATACTCATAATTTCCCCAGAAAGAGCATTGAGCTGGCTTCCTGAGGGGAAAAAAGCTATCACTTAATTGAAGCAAGAAATGTTCAATCCAATAATCTATAATTAGATATTTTATGGAATATGTTACCTAGAGATGTTTATTTATAAAATGTTTCTATCAATAATAAGTTGTTGGGAGGGGGCTGGGCTGCCTGTTTATGTCTGAGGGAATCTCAGCAGCAGCAAAGGACGCTCTTCCCACAGCTCATCGTACGGGCTACGGGAGCCTCCCTCAGCATCGCCGGGTGCTGAGGCCATCAAAGTGTCATCAGAGACAGAGGTCTGAAGTCTAGAGAATATAAGCTTCTAGCCATGCTCATTAACAAAGGCAAATGCTTAAAGCCACCTCAAAACAGAGAGATACAAGTTCTCAGCACTAGGCCTGAAAAAGCTGTGGGTATCTGAAGAGCCATTGCAGGAGCTGCAACCTACGACTTTCTCATTTCGAAGCCATTAGGTTGCCTTAAAGACCCTTCCTTTCATATTCATGTACTCCCAGAACACATTGAACAGTTCACATAGTGGATGCGAGCAAATATTTGAACACTGTTCTTGTCAAATCAGCAGGACTTCAAAGATGAAGAAAGAGAAGGTGCCTCTGAGTACAAGTCCCACAAAACCTATAGACCCTAGTGACACACACACAACCCTCCCCTCACGCCTTCTGACTGCCGTTTTTCCTCCAGAAAAATTATTATTTCTGTTGGTTGCAACCCTACTGCTGTTCTTATTACAAAGGCAATTTCTCCTCTCCCTTTAATTTGAGGTTGCTCTACAGCGTTCGGTGCTCCAGCTACCTCTGCAGCATGGCGAACTGTAAATTGTGGTTGAAACTACAAAGTGCAGACTAAAGCAACTGATTGAAGCAGTAAAAAGAAAAGAAAACACCAAATCCATGTTGGTGGAAGGGCTATAGGAAAAAGATACTTCATTCATCAAGGTAACAAGATTTGGGAGGGGATATACTTGTCAGAGATGAAATACAGGAGATAATTAACACTTATCCTACACAGGACAACACTGGCATAAAAATACCTGGGCAGAACTGTCAGGTGATTTCCAAAAAAGATCAGACTTAGACTTCTTCTAATCTCTAACAATTCACATCATATGAACAGGTCGTGACTAGAAAAACAGTCTGTGTAGAAAACTGAAAATTTGCACAGATATTCAGAACGGGAAGATCTTAGCAATAACATATGATCACTTCCTTTTTTCTGGTCCTAAAACCACATTTGAAAGTGCTGGTGCGTGGTGTGTTTCCATTTACCTGAAAACAGCCTACGAACGGCCTGGTTGCCCTTGCACCCGTTGTCCTGGTCTGATCCCAGCGCACAAGGCAGCGCAGGATCTGCGCAACCATGAACGGGAGACGCCAGGACATCACAAGAGGAGTCAAGGTCAGGGGTAGAGATGAAGCCCTGCAGCTAAGAGCATGGCTGAACACACAGTGGCTGCCCCCTCCGCCGGACTCGCGCGAAGGATGAACAACTGAACTCCTCAAGTCAACTGTGACGTCCACGTGGTAACGTAAAATAGCATTTATTGGGTGCCAGGGAGGTGGCACTGCTGAGTTATATGGCAGAGTCACCAAAGAACAAACACAAAGCCCTCGGTCCCAGTCTCCCACAAAGGGCAGACAGGAGAAGGACCTGAAGTGGTATGGCAGTAGAGAAGAAAAAAGCCATTTTGCAGACAAACACTTTGTTTGCCTGTTTCAGCAGCTCCCGCCCGCAGCCATCTCCAGCACCCGGAGGCTGCTCAGCCCACCGCCGCCGGCCCCCCAGCAATGAGCTCCTCAGCCCGCGGCTCCAGGCCCCTCGCTCCCCACCCACCGCTAGACGAGGACTCTGCCACCTCCGACCCATCAACCGTGTTTACACTTGGCTCCCTCGCTCTACCACGAGCACGAAATGGGGGGAAAATTATAATAATATCACAAATGAAATTGAATGAGTAACAACATTTTCTAAGAACCGAATAAATACAGTTGGTGGCGCCTTTTTTTTTTCCAATTTAGTATTGTTTAATATGCATTTAATCAACCCATTCAGTATTATAGAGTCTATGTACCGTGACACCCTCCTATGCCACAGAGGAAGCATTCATAGGCCATTAGGCTAAAGTAATATGTATGAGGAACCACTTTTCCCCAGGGTGTAGTAACTATTTTTGCTCCCCAGTCGTCCCCATTAAATCATTAAACCTCATGACTATGCTTTCTGAACTCTACCCTGATCTTTAAAAAGCAGAACATTAAAGGGCAACTGTCACCCTCCATTGCACAGGCCTTGTGTTTTATATATTCAAAGCATTAAGCCTTTTGTCAGTCTATACATCATAAGCACTGGAAGACTGTATGCACAAACAGGAAATGTTTATAACTGATGTCCCTTTTATAGTGGATGTGCGAACGGGCAGGATAAAAAAGCTGAGGCTCGGCTATTTTATGGAAACCGAAGCAACGTGATTTTCCCCAGCTGCTCGCAATAAAACCATCTTCGTCACTTATCTTTATGTGGCCAGTTGCAGGGGGAAAGAGAAGCAGCTCAGCACAGGCAGGGAGCTGAAGGCCCAGGAGTCATGAGAGGCTGCCAACTCCGGACTGGCAGATCTCATTTCCCTACTTTACGGCAAAAGCTTAATTAAGAGAATAGCAGTAGACAGGTTATTTACCGAGAGAAGGCTGGGTTGGAGTTACACAGATCCTTCCAGCTCCCAAACATCCCTTCAGATGTGGGGTTGTCACTACTGAAACGCATCCACCTCCGGGGAGGAGGAGGAGGTTAGCAAAGAATTAGGGGCACGACCACCTCTACCACATCTCTGACAGCATTCCTGTTGGCTCCTCTTGAAGGTTTCTCGAAAGACCTCTCACAGCAAACTTCCTTTGCCATCTCTCTTCAGGCTGGGGGCTGCAGACACAAGGAACAGGAGAGGTCTCTACCTGAAAACCCAGCCTAAACACTCTGCCTTGCACAGCTGCAAAAAGACTTGGAGACCATTCCCAACTCCGGCATGGAGCCTTGGAAAAGAGGTCTCAGCTGCTTTGTGCCTTGCAGCTCCCATTTTCCTGTTGAGAAAGCAAATAATGCTTCCCACAGCACGCGTTAGGAGCAAGTTAATTTTGCTCATGCTTCTGACCTTCTGTCCTGGGTTTTTGAGAAGCAAGGTGCTGCAGACACCCACACGATGCGGGTGAATAGTACAGATCCCCCTGCATGTGGACTTTGATGAAGATTTTGGGCAAGTCACTGCCCTGCACCTACATGCTGCCCTGCGTACGACCACCGAGCTTTCAGGAGTAGGACTACTCTCCCGTCAGCAGCACGGGGAACACCTAGCACGGGGCAGAGCTTTGCCACGGCTTTTAGCACTTGGGCAAGGGGAGACGCAAAACAGCCCCTAGAAAAGGTTCCCGAGAGCCTGGGGATGGAAGCAGAGGTAGACAGTAACAACCTTAAAAAAAGAAAATTTGCAAATACCTTTCAAAAGCAGGGGAGGAAAAAAACCCATAATAAATGTCAAGGTCAGGTGAGGGGCAAGGGAGAAAAATACTTCCACGTTCTTGAACCTGTAGTACCCCAGTACTGCACAGCTCCGGAGCCCACCTCGGCGCGTTCCCCAGGTACCACACACCCTCCCCACCCCTTGCGTCGGAGGACACTCCCCAGCTCCCTGCAGACCCCTTGTAAAACAACAGGGAACGTTCAGTTAACACGGCTTCGAGAGCGATAGCGTAGCTTGCAAAATGTCAGAGCTTTCATCCTGTATGTTAACTTCCCAGCCAGCGGTATCAATCTGCAGCAAAACACAGTTATTTCATCATGACATTAGTTCACCTTTAAAGGCATATGGTAAAGCCTGCTTTGTGGCTTGCAGCAGATGAGCTTCCTATAATTACAATTTGAACTGTTCCACAGGCAGCTCTACAGATAGTGGATCAGTGATTAAAGTTGAAATCACAGGGTAAGTAGTTCTGTGACACCGTGAGTCACAACAATCATCAAAGACTCAACTCTCCGGTTTCTGATGAAGTGGAGATAGTGCAGTGATTCAAGTAGGGGACTGAGACTCAAGTGCTGCTACTTGGAGGCAGGAAAAGAGCAGACACATGCTCGAGGAAGATACTCAGTGCGTGCTATTGACTGGCCCCAAGCAAATCTTTAACCCTGCGTCTCGGAGAGAGCATGACTGTGCATCTCATTGCGGTGGGGCCCCCAGTGTCACACCTGAGGATCACAGGCTCCAGTTAAACATTCTTCTTGCTGATGCCTCCTTTGATTTGAGGAATAATGCATGCAGGGCACAGGGCTGCCGCAGCGATGCCAGGGCTCGGCGACAGGCTGAGGCGTGCGTGCGTTTTTCCCTACAGAGCTTTCTTGCTCCCCGAGTATCCTGTTAGCACGAGGCGCGGAGGGAAAGAAATGTGCGCTCACACTGTTGTACCCCTTGCTGACCCCCATCAAAAGTAAAGAAGTAAAGGGCTTTTTTTAAAAAAAAAAAAAAAAAACAACTAAAAAAACCAACAAAACCAAACATAGAAGCAGCCAGCCTCTAGTCTGCCTGGCAATGAACAGAGAAAATCCTGCCCTGCCTCTCCCGGCAGTTAACGGGCTAAAGCATTCCCTTTCCCCAGCGCCCCTCCATTAAACCTTGGTGAAGCTGACACTGAGATAATTTTGGTCCGGAAACATCAATGGGTTCAAACACGTAAGAAAAAAAAGCAACAATGGAATTGCCACAGCAAAAAACCTCCACGCAGATAAGAATTCGCTTAATTCCTAGCAGAGTGGCACTGCAGTGCCACGTACAGTAAACTGAATTTTAGCACACGGACGGTATTGGATGTCTGCTCCCTTTCATTCTTAGGCTATAAGGTCTGCTCTTTCCTAGCCCCACACACATCCACTGTGCACAAATCCAGGTGCTAAAGAACTTTTACTGTCTGTAAAATACAAGAAAAGGATAAACTGAGGCATTGGGGACTTCACACCCATGACTCAGGCGATGCCAAGCCAGCAGCCACAGGCAGCGGTGTCCCAGCCCAGGGGACACTGTGCAGCATCCCAGAGGGAAGGGTCAGGAGGGGACTTCAGCAGGAAAACCTCTGTCTGAGGACCCCATCCCACTGCAAGATCAGCCAAATTCCGCAGCCAGCCCGCGGCACTGCGCAGATGTTTGAAGGGAACGGCTGCCTTTGCGCCTTTTTGAAAGATGAAAGGCGTTTCGTCTGGAGTGAGCAGGGGGAGGAGCAGCAAGCACAGGGACAAAGCCAACAAGCTTCTCTGCTCCAGGAAGATCGTATCATGGCTGCTGGCCGCCTGCCACAGCTGGCTTGAGCATTAACCACGGACAGGGAGTGATGGATGCCGACGGTGCCAGCCGCAGAGACCCGTTGGGGAGGGCGGACGACAGCCTCCGGGCTCAGCAGGCGTGCTCCCCTTGGAGGAACAGGGACAGGAGCGGGGAGGCAATCAGCCCATTCTCCATGCTGGTGCATCCTGGGGAGAGTCACTCAGCCCCAGCTTAATGCTCCAAGAGGGAAGGCAGGAGTGGAGCATTGGTCCAGGTCGGCACTCGGTTCTGTGGAAGGAGGTGAGCTGGTGTAACAGCCCTGCCCAGCTTTCACACACCACTGGGTGTCTACAACTCAACCAGCTTGTGTCTTTCACAGGTTGTGTAGAAGACTTTGAGACTGTGTGTAAGGGAGTATCTACGCTGTACACCGGTACAAGGAGAGGCTAACAGATATCGGTAAGAGGAAAGAAGAGAAGCCAAACAGTGTCTAATGCACCTGGCCTCCAAGTGAGTGGATGTGTATTGGCACCCATCAGTGTATAAGCCCTGGACACTCACCTTGGCAAGACAGTGTCGCACCAGGGACCTGTGACCCTCCAACACCTTGACCAAAAGCAAAGCCTTGGGCATGCAGGAATTTGAGCCTCTGAGAAATTCACCGTGAGGTTTGCTCCCAAGTTCATGGTGCTCATTTTAAGAGGATAAACTGAGGCAAATACATTAACTTGCCAGGCAAAAGGACGCAAAAAGATATTCACCACTTCCATTTGGAGCAAATATTCCCGGAAGAGTTTCAAAACCACAACCCCAGGTATTGGCTTAAGCAATAGGATGACAGAGCTTCCTATTTTCTTTGCTGTCCCTACAGAAATTCTCAGCAGGCTTTGGTGTTCTGCAGGAGATTCAGGACCCAAAGGCCTGGCTGGCCACCCACACCCAGACGAACAACGCGGGGCATCCACTGCTGGAATCTGCTGTCTGCCGGCAGCGTTGAGCAGGGAAGGGTTAAGCCCACGGGCGCCTCAGGCACGCTGCAGCACCAAGGTCCTTCCCAAGGCTTCGGGGAACAATGCAGCTATCAGTCTATATTTGGCCTTTGCCCTTGGATCATTTATGACTTATTCTTCACCTCCGATGACCACAGCAGCAAGCTTTCAATCTCTTGCTCCCTAGCCTGAAGCAAGAGCTCTCTCCCTCCCCCTTTTTCTAAAATCACACCATTTGCAATTAAAAGCAACTGCCAGGAGGTGGTCTCAAGCAGGTCTTCCCTTGCCCCTTGGTGCCCTTTGCCTTGCAAAGACCAGGCTTCTGGCACGATATCACGTCGGGGGCCAGGAAGAGGCGGTGGTCCTGTTGTATCAGGAGGGGGGGAAGCAGGAAAACAGAGACGTCTCGCTAGCCCACAGCTTAAAGTCCACACTGCAGGCTTAGAGAGAAGGTTTAAATAGCACAAGCTTGGGTGGCCTTTTACTTTACAGACTGTGGAGTAAAAAGGGATACCGCTGCGATCCAAACCAAGCCTCGTTTAATCATTTGGGCTCCTGTCCCCACCAACTGACCTTCGTGAGCAGCCTTATGCTACTGCAGAAGAGCTGGGTGCTCACAGCCCTTGCAGGCCCCAGCAGCGTGCAGCATCACCGGCAGGAGAAGAGGTTCAACTCAGCATGTATCAGTAGAGCTCTGAAATTTTGACCATTGCCCATCTCCAGGTTCGGCACAGAAGCGATGCAGTTGCCACCCACACGACATGGCAGCAGGTAAAGGCAGGGGGTTATTTCCTCACAATTAACCAGGTTTTCAAAGGGGAAGGAGCAAATCACAGCTTGGAATACTGCACCCTTGAAAGAAGATATGCCTGCGGTCACCACAGGCTGACAGCTCAGCCACTTCCCTTTAAACCAGAGCCCCACCAGTCTGAATAAAGACCTGGTCACGTCCTTGCTCCGAGCAGACTGCGAACGCCCGGCCACACCACAGACCCAAGGGAATGCAAACTCACAGGAGGGTTACTCTCCCCGCACAGCGCGGCTCTCCACGCTCCAGACCCCGCAGCTCTTCCTTGCAGCAGGGTCCTCCATGCTGGCAAAGGCTTCCCCATTTCCAAAGATGTTGAAATCCAAACCCTACCCTGTGCCCCATCACCCCGCTCGGTGCATCGCACGCCACAGCCAGCAAGTGCCCCGCAACAGCAGCCGGGCTCTGTAAGGAACGATTCCTCACCTGGGCTGGGCAACAGACATGCAAGAAGAGTTAGACAAATCCTAGCTGCCACTCTCTAATCTTCCAGCTGGAAAGTCACCTCCGTTTTCCTTCTTTATCAAAAGGCCAAGGTGCTGGTCAGACGCAAAGCCCTTCTCCTGTAATAACGTGTATATGCAACTAGAAGCTGCTGAGATTGCACCAGATGTGTTTCACTCAGGAGAGCTGGCATCTGTTTTCTTGGGATACAGCTTAGCATTTATTTAATTTCACAGCCAAAGAAATCACTTGGTAATGCAGTCTTCTCCTACCTCACTCAAAATAAAAAAATATCTCTGATGTAAACATACAACATAATCCTGACAATAAAGACAGAAGCCTTGCAAGTGTGCCTTGCTCCCAGACACTTCTATCGGGACCTCAAACACCTACTGAGAAGTTTAGGAGTGAAAAGAACCATTCTGAAGGTCTTCACCACTAATGTTAACATAGAAGACTAAGGAAATGGGCTTAACGTTTTCCTCAAATCTGTGGTGGTGGGAGCATTTTGTGGTTAACAATTCAAAGCTTGGACCTCACCGCCGCAGAGGCTCTGGGCATCCTCCGCCTCACGACGTGAGGACGTGCGCAGCCCTTCCCAGCGGGGCAGGAGAAGGAAGGTTGGCACTGTGCTCTGCTCGTCTCCCTTCACAGCATTAGGACGCGTCAGATGGAGAGTTTTGCACTGCTTGCAGTTATTGTCAAGGGCCCGGTGAGGACACGTGGCTGGAGCACAGCGCACGTCTCTGGGCTGCGCTTGCAAGGACCAGCTCCACACCGCAGCTCGTGTGCGGCTTGATCAGCCCCAGAACAAAACAAAGCCATAGCGTACTGTGAGATCAGAAGACACTAATCCATCTTTCATAGTAACGAGGAGAAGGTGAGTTGATTTTTTTTTTTTTTTTTAATGCCTACAACACTGCCTTTCCAGTGTTTGTTTTTCAGAGACCAAGGTCAACGAACCACGTTAGCTCCCCTGCTGCTGCTCAGGCACAGCTCCACTGCCTGACAGCTTCTAATCCTGGCTGGCCAAAAGCGAAGCAACCACTCTTTCTCTCCCTCACCCAGGTTTTCGGGAACATAATTCACAGACAAGTTTCTACTCTGACGAGTCCCAATCCTGCTCAATCCCACAAACTCACCCTAAAGTCAACCTAAATCCATACGGGCTGATGGTATCAAGGGATGAGTCAAAAAGTCAATTAGCCTCCAAAATCCTTTTTAAAAACCAAACAAAGAGCAGAAATAGACCAGCAATGGATATGAAATACTTGATAGTGCCTCATAATAGAGTAATTATACTATTTTCTTTTACCCTCAACATGTTTACACTGTTGAGCAACCATTTGAAGCCCCCCCTCTTCTCTGTGTAAGGGGGCAGGGGAGAGGAAGAGAGAAGGCAGGCTGCAGGGGTGCTGGGGATGGGCAACTGCCTTCTCCAGAGAGAAATCTGCACATGCCATGCAACCGCACGCAGCTCCTCCTCCTCCTCTCTTCCTCACTATTGCACATGCCTTGCAGTTGGTGCTCATTGGAGAATTACAGCTCTGTAAACACAAAAGGGCTTGCAGGATTGTTCCAGCTTTACGTAGCTCTAGCAAGTATTTTTGCCTCTCATGCAAAGTCTTATCTCCTCCAGCTCAGAGCACGGAAAGTTGCCATATAAAATTTGCTCACTTTTTCCCCAGCAAAGCAAAAAGAAAATACTGCTGCTATTTTCTGCTGTTATTTTGTTTCTTTTTATTTTTTTTTATTAAAACTGCCAGTCTCCTCAGTTTTAACTAGCTAATTTTCCTGCAGAAATAGTACATTTCTTTTATGTGTTAATTTTTCTTCCTCTATTTGCACTTCACAGCATGTAGTGACATGTCAGGCATTGAAGAATGAGCTTCTTCCACTTTCTTCCGAGACGACAAATATTCCTGGTGCACAAGACCCTAATGCATCTGTGAATTCAGCTATATTTGTGCATTTTGCAGGAAAAGGCTTCTTCTAATGATGCAATTTTCACTAATATTATTCAATTCATCTTGTGTTAACCTTTTCCCTTTTTTCCTACAGGGCTAGCAGAGGAGCATCTTGCTTCGGAGTCTGGCGAAGAGCTTTTCATCCAAACCCTGACCCATGTTCTCAATAAAAGGATGGTCAGCCAAGTTCCCAGATTTCATTTCATACACTCAAGACGTGCTGCTTGGAAAAAGAGGTGGTTTGCTTCTAAAACACCCATCTAGGAAGTCATTTGTTTTATCGGAGCCGTTCAAGTGAAACGCATGGAAAATTCCCAGCTAAAGGGAGGGTTGGTTCCTGCCAGCAGCACCACAAATAACCAAAGAGGGGCCCTGTCGGAGTGGCACAGCCGTTTGTACACGAGGAAGCCACAAAAATGGCAAGTCAAGGTGAAAAGGGATGCCTGAAGTCTGGGAAGTAACAGCAAACGTCTCGCAAACCGCTCTAACCCTGGCCCACCAGAAACAATTCCAGCACAGGCACAGCTCACCCTTTGGTTAGGGAAGGGCTCCAGGTTTCCCCGCTGCACGCCACAGGCTCAGCCCACCCAGCAGAAGATCTCAATTCAGAAGTTCGTAACAAATAACCCCAGAATTAACCTCACTCCCCCAAATCTCAGATCCACTTTCGAGCTATGACATCTGCCCCCTCCTGTCACTTCAGAGAAACATCGGGAGCTTCGGCGCTGGGCTCAAACTGAAGAAAAGACCGGCTGGCTTTTATGTTTACCCCCCTTCCTGAACTGTCTCCGTATCCGAGCCTGAAATTCCCCAGCTATGGGAACCCGAGTTACCCTGAGCGCCGATGGGAATGCTGCCCAAGACCCCCGGTACAGCAACTGCTCCTCGCTAAGAAAACAACCTCACGCCGTCAGAGCAAGCGGGTTGACAGGGCCGTGCTCTGTGGGGCTTCCTCCCTTTTTATTTCACCGCTGCCCCCAGGATGGCCACGCTGTCCTCGCCGTCTCTTCCCCCCCTCGCCCTGCCCCGGCTGTGGCAGGGGGCTTTGGCAGCTGGGGTGTGAAGTCAGCTGCGCTTCCCCACGCCGCGGTTTGCTGAGTATTCACATTCGCCTCCGCTTGCTTCCCCTCGCTGCCGCCGACAACTGTTAATTTTGTCACATCAGCCACTTTTGTAGATTTAACTTTGCTCTCCTGCTCTAGCCATTGTAGCTCGATAATAAATCAACAGTCTGGTGGCTTCACGTGGAACGCAAAGGCCTTTACGGTGCACGTGAAGATAGGAGTCTTTACATTTTTAAGTAGGACTATGTCACATTCATGAGGGGTAATAAAAAAATTTACATTTTGACTTTCAGGAAGAAAATGTAGTGGCGGTGGAAAAATACTGTTCTCTTAGCTCGCTCCGGATGCGTGACATGCCTCAGAGCTCACAGAGAAGGTCATCTTGGACTTCTGAGCCATCATCTCAGGCAAAAAACGGTTTGCGGCTTTCCCTGAGGATGCTAAGAGCAGACCTTGCAGGTAATGCCAGATTTAACTGGACAATCTTCCTGCTACGCCCGCTTTTGGAGTTTACACATCCCCTGCGCAGGGAGAACAGCGGACGCAAGGCAGCGTTCCCTGTCAGCTCTCTGTGGGTGCCGTGTCGGCGGGTCCCGGCATCCCAAAGGGCACACGACTCCCTGCGTCCTGCTGCAGCATCCCAGGGGAGCTGGGCCCGCTCGCGGATGGTGACGGAGCCCTCGAACGCGCCAGTGGCACGGAGGAGCACGTATGGCCGGCACAGAAGGACGGACAACTTCGAAGTGTTCAAGGCCAGGTTGGATGAAGCTCTGGGCAACCTGGGCTGGTGGAAGCTGTCCCTGCTCATGGCAGGGGGGTTGGAACCGGATGATCTTTAAGGTCCTTGCCAACCCAAACCATTCCATGATTTTATGATTCTGTGACCTGTGATGCTTTGCGAGAACTCCGGTGGAGGGCAGAAAATAACACGGCAAAAGCCTCTCCTCTGTCACCCGCTGGTGTAAAATGGGGCAGCTGGTTCCTTGCTAAAAGGAGTCTAAACGTGCGTTCAGGTGCAGCACGGCGAGTGAGCTGGGACCGGCTGCACGCACGCTCCCCACGGCTGGGCTGGCTGCCACCGAGCGCGGCACGGCCCCGGCACTGCCGCGACGCCGGGGTGAGCCGTCACCAGACCTGGGGTGGCCAGGGGGGATGCAGCAGACCAGAACAAGGGTTTACTTGTCTAAAAATCCTCTCCTCTGCGGACAGGCTTTTGGGGAGGGTCTCCTGCAAAAGGCAACCTGCCTTTCGGAAGTCGCAGCGGATGATCCAAACCCAGCGTTTTCCACAGATTATCTCTCCCTGTCGCTTCCCTTCTGGAGCCGGCTCGCAGCCTCGCAAATGCCAAGGGCCCTTGCAGCGTGCGCAGGCAATCTGTCCTTTGATGAACTCTGCCAGCTCACGCTAAAGACGCGGCGCGTACCTTGGAGCGAGGCACGGGGAAAGCGGCAGCAGCCGCCTTTTGCCCTGTGGATGATAACCTCGCATGCATATTATTTCCCACCATAATCCTACTGTTTTTAATTAGCACGCTGTAAAAGGAAGCAGCACCACATCTCCAAGGGGAAAAGGAGGAGGGAGGAGGAGAAGGAGAAAAAAAAAAAAATCAACACAGAGGATTCTGTCCAACTTTTCCAAAAGCTTAATAGATTTTTAAATGGGGTTATTCACACCACCTATGAATTATTTTAGGGACCCAATTATAAAAAACAAAACCCAGATAATTAGGTTTCCTGAACTTGCCTTGACACAGGTGAAACAAGATCTCTAAATGCAAGAGGATTGAAAAGCGAATCACTTCAAACAAAGAATCAATGAGTATTATTGCAGAACCAATTGAACAATTACTTCTTTAATTGTTGGCACCCTGCTACCTTCACTTAACAACAGGATGGATCAGAGTTACTTAACCTCCTCCAGTAACTAAAAAGTATACTGTTAAAGCCAAAATAGATTGCTGCCCTTTGGAGGAGTTGCTGGAGGTGAATTAGCCGCCCGCCGCGGAGCGCGTGCACGGCCCATCGCCCGCCGGTACCGGCCGTGGGAGCTGCGCTGCTCCTGCCGCCCGGGACCTGCTCGCTGACGAGAAGCCACGGGGTTTTCATCCGAGTGGTGATGAGAGCTCGTCCCGCACCACCCACGCCACAGACAAGGTGAGTACACGGGGGTTTTTCAGGACACGGCTTCTCGACGGGAGCTGGCGTGCAGCGACATGGCACGGCTGAGCAGCGCTGAGGCTTCTCCCTCCCCAGCCCTGAGCTGCGAGGGGATTTAGACCCGCTGAAACTAGACACACGCAAGCCTTCACGCAGCTTGGAAAATCCCAGCCTGGAGCCTGGCTTCGATGCTACAGATTTACTGTCTCAAAAAAGGAGATGAACCCACGAGCAAGGAACACAAGCCTGGCCGGGGCGAGCGGCGGTGGGTGACAACCGCAGTGCCCACGGCAGAGCGCCCGGCTCGCTCATCGCCCGTCCTCCCGCCTGCAAAGAACCTGCACCCGGTGCCGGCAAATCCCACCGCCACAGCGGAACGAGGATTGAAAACCAGCGAAGATGACAGAGCGCCCTCTGATGTTGTCAGAGCGGGGAGGGGGGGACCGGGCGGGGAAGGGGCTGCGCGGCCGGCACGGTCCCGGCTGGGGCTGGGGGCTCCGGGGAGGCGTGGGGACAGCAGAGCCTGCCTAGGGCTGCCAGCACCCCTCTCCCCAGCCCCGCCAGCACCCCTCCCTCTCTCTCTCTCTCTCTCTCTCCATCCCAGCCAGCACCCCCCTCTCTCTCTCTCTATTCCCGCCAGCACCCCCCTCTCTCTCTCTCCATCCCAGCCAGCACCCCCCTCTCTCTCTCTCTATCCCCGCCAGCACCCCTCTCTCTCTCTCTCTATCCCCACCAGCATCCCCCTCTCTCTCTCTATCCCCACCAGCATCCCCCTCTCTCTCCATCCTGCTCCGTACCCCAGGGTGCTGCGCCTCTCCCCAGCGCAGCCAGGGACGCGGTTTTGCCTGCGGATCGGCAGGATTGCCAGCATTCATTCCAGGCTCCGCTGAGGACTCTGGTCAGCCTAACGCTCTGACGGGATTAGCTCTGTCCCTGTACCCTGCGTGCACGCCAAGAGCAGAACTGAGCCTCTCGCAGCCTGGCCAACGCGGTATTCCCCGAGCCAGCACTGAGAACAAACCACAAAGTGTAAAAACCAAAAAAGAAATCCTAACCACGCAGGGAACAGGGGCCCTGGAGCAGCCTCCTGCTCCACGCAGCCATCTCCACGTCACGCAGGTCTCGCCACGCGTTTCTCCAACTCCCCGCCACGCAGCCGTGCGCGACGTGGCAAGTTCCAGCTCCAGGAAGAGACAGGCCACGGAGCCTCCACGCAGAAAAGCTGCTCCCCAGTAACCGAACTGCGAAACCACCAAAAACTCTGCCAGCAGCCACCCAGGCAGAGCCAGCGGTGCTGCGGGGGGGTGCTGGCACCGCTCGGCTGCTGCGCCCCGCGGTCAGACCCTCCAGTCATGGCAAATAACACCAAAGTGCTGTTGGACAAGCCAACAAAATGTTCAAAATTCAGAGGTAATCTTTTCTATTGGAAGCTATTGCTGGAAACTAGGGTTGCAATTTGTGGAGTACAAACACAGCTTGAGAATGAAGGGAACACTAATAGAATACAGTTTTCTTTAGGTGAAATAAATCCCATTTTAGTATGTAGGAGCTAGCATTTCTCTGCCCAAAACACACAGAACAGAGCAGGAAAGCTGCCTGCACAGGGCGCTTCTCTAATACTATCAAGTTCATCTGAGCATGGCAGGTTGGGTGGCAAAACCTGGGACCCGCAGAGGCGAGCGTTCGAGATGATCATTGCTCGCGGACATTGTTTCAGGCAGATAACACTTCACCCTTGCGGAGCACCCTTCACCTCGGGTGACTTTCTAAGGCACATCATTTCACAGACCGGGAAGCGCCTGCTCTCCTGCATATTAACAAACACTGCACCTCACCCCACATGGCAAAAGGAGATGACAAATGCAATAACCCCTTGACAGGGGGAGAAAACAACACACAGCAAGTGGTATCTATTGTATAAAATAAAAATAAAAAGAGGGGAAAGTGTATATTTCTGTACCCACATATGTAGGCTAAACGCAAAAAAATCTTCAAGGCAAAAAAAAAGAAAAATCAGGTAAAATAGAGTTGCTCTGTGTCCCCAACAGCTCATTTGCAAACATTCCTCTTGATGACAGAGAAGAAAAACAAGCTGAAAATCAGGATGCTTGGTCTGGCAGCACAGCAGCAGCTGCCTGATCCACAACCCACTGAAGCAAGTACGAATGGGCTTGCAACAGGCTCAAGAGCCTGGCAGGAACTCTAAGGAGTGGGTATTGCAGATTTGAGATCCTCCTCCTCCTCCTCCCTGGCCTTCAAGTACATTGCTGAACCTTCAGCAACAATTCAGTACAGTGGTATTTTGATTTTTCTCTCCTAGCAATTTACATGGAAGACCTCCTATTTCATCCATTGAAATCTAGTCTCTAGTTTTTTAGAAAAGTCTGCATTTTAAAATCTTTCGCACCAAGAATCACACTTCATATACATTGCCGATAGCCAGAAATCAGGCCTGAAATGTGATATCTGATCTTTAAAAGAAAAAAAAAAATTATAAAAATAATCAAGACCTTTTTCTGCACATGTGCCGTTTTCTTTCTTTGAAAAAAATCCTAATTGTGACCTCCTCATTTAAAAGCATGTTTAAAGTAAGCTGTCCATCTCTAGCGGGCCATTCGATTTCACAAGCATAAGAGCACAGTTCCCAACAGGAATCAGCTCTCTGATTTTGAGATCAGCCGTGATTCCTCCTGACAGCAAAGAACACCCGAAACTGATGTGACTGCCCGCGGACGCTCACGCTTGCAAATTTGCTGCCTGTATTTTTAATTGAAACCTGGACTTCTCGTGACCGTTTCTCAGTGTCATTTCTGAAGCCCCTCGTCTCGGCACCCTTCGCTGCGGGGGGTGTCGCGGGACGGCCCCGGTGCGGCGCGGGGCTCTGCATCCCTCCGACCCGGGCTGTCGGCCGAGCCCGTGGCCGCTGCGACGTCGCACAGCCTGTCTCTGCCACTCGGCACGAAGAGTGGCAGCGGAAAAAGGAGCTGAGCTGGCTTGCGTATGAGCTTATTTTCACTAGTGTTGGGCAAAAACAAAAACCCCCTTCACCGGTGATGTTATTCAGCTCTCGTCAGCCCACGAGAACTTCCCAGCGAGTGCTGCTGCACCTTTGTGGACTTCAGGATGAAGGGGGGGGGGGAATCATTCAAAAGTGGCAGCCCAGCACGACGGGCGCTGCACGGCCCCCGCCTTTCCGTTCTGTACCCTGCCAATTAATCTGAACCCGACTGTCACCTTGACACCCGTCGGAGACTCTCAGATCCAGAAATAAACTGATCAAATATGCAATAAGCGGTCAAGCAGTGTCCCCCACAGGCAAAGAGAGATTGGGCTCTCTGTTTATAAGCGATGCTCAGCAGCCAAGATGCTCTCTCCTCTCTCGGATCTGAGAGAAAGGGGATTCTCGTCACCTCCACAATGTAACAATAACTGAATTTAGCTTAAGAAAACACACTACATTAAGTAAGAGATCTAATGGTAGTATACTTGTCCATTTTTTAAATTAAATGATGTTCATTAAAGAAACATCACCTCCCCATAATTAATTTTGCTTTGAGAAGGAAAGGAAAAAGCTACAGACAATTAATGTACCATGCAAGCTCTAGTAGATGCTCCATATATTTTCTCCCTACGACCACCCCTCCTCCATAACAGCATCTCTGCTCATCTCCCTTCCACTTCTGAAGCAAGGACCGAGTTTTTGGCAGGGAAGCTGCACAATGACACACAGCAACGCCCTGTGCGCTTCTCCCAGCCTGACAGCGTTGCAGCAGGGTTACACGTTCACGTATTGATATCAGCAATCATACTCTGTGCTCCCAAACTTTGAGATCCAAGAAAAGGTGTCACTGTTGAAGACACCCAGACAATGAAATTAATGGGACGGTGACAAGTCTTTGCAGAGTAACTTTCCTCCTGCAAATGAATAAAAGTGTTTGGGTTGTAGTGGCACAGAGGCAGGGTGGCAGGGAAGAGGACACATGTCATTTTGGGGTTTTGTATCATTTTCTGCATTTTTCCTGAAGATTTAAGCCTGACAGGAAGAACAAGAGTGCATAGCCGATGAGCCAAAAATGGGAAATAATCACAAATAAAATAAGATTATTCTTCAGCTGTGAATCAGTAGATAGCACTTCCTACAGGCCAGCACGCACAAGACAGTGACACATGTAAGGTCACAGAGTGATAAAATCAATAATTCCCCAAGCAGGGAAGAAGAGCCTAGTGGTTTCAGCAAATGGCACAAATTAGCCCTCTCTCCGCAGCCGCGTGCAGCTCTTTTGGAAGCCTTCAAGAACGAAACCCTTGTCACCCCAGGAAGGTAACAGAATCCGTCCCCACGCCTCTCTGTTTATAAAGACAGGAGAAGGATGCAGCTCAGAGGTGTTTGCTTATTTTATCAAACCGCAAATTGATTGTAGCTGTTGGATAAAAGCACTGACATTTCATAAACTGCACAGAGGAATTTTGCTGACACAACTCCAAGTAAGTCCGGTTTGATTAAACTAACAGACTCCTCTGGAAACACCCACAGATTTGCCACTATTTTGACTAACCTGAACTTCTACTACCTTGTCTCCTAAACACATAGGTGTTAGCCAACAAACATGGCCTGACTTGAGAGTGATTAAACCGAACCACCTCAAACCCCCACACTTTGGCTAAACTGGGCATCACGCTGTATGGAAACTGGGACGAAGGCTGTGAAGCTTAGCGAGCCCTTGCCACAGAGCAGAAACGCATTTCTCACAGCCGAGCCCGGCATCGTACCACGGTGGCACGGAGGATTCCCTTTGGTGAGGAGCAGAAAGCCATCCTACCCCTACAGAGCTCGAGCTCTCACACGTGTGCGTTACCCACGCTCGGAGCTGGTACCTAGGCGACATCTTTCACGGTGCTTCCACGTCACACCACATTGCCAAACTCTGGGGCCAGACTCTTTCCAGTGGTGCCCAGTGACAGGACAAGGGGCAACGGGCACAAACTGAAGCAGAGGAAGTTCGAGCTGAACCCGAGGAAGAACTTCTTCCCTCTGAGGGTGACGGAGCCCTGGCCCAGGCTGCCCAGGGAGGCTGTGGAGTCTCCTTCTCTGGAGATATTCCAGCCCCGCCTGGCCGCGGTGCTGTGCCCCCTGCTCTGGGTGACCCTGCTTGGGCAGGGGGTTGGGCTGGGTGACCCATAGAGGTCTCTTCCAACCCCGAACATTCTGTGATTCTGCCAGCACGACAGCCCATGGCTCAGCTGGGGGCTGGCAGGCCAGGGAGCGGCTCCGTGCTGCCTCTTCGGCAGGAGCTCTCCCGTCCTTCCGATGCATGTTGCAGCCGACAGGAAAACAGGAGCTTGCAGCAGTTAAAAAGCCGGCCTGATGACGGACAAGTGAATCCTCCCAATTACTGCCAGCGCAGAAATCCTCCCCTCGTTAGCAGAGCGTTGGCAGAAATATCGCTGGAACCCGCCATTGGCCTCACTCCCCTTTCAGGTTTCCATTCTCAGCAGGCTCATGTGGGTCTCCAGGTTGTGCTGGAGGTGATAAATATTAGAAAGAGGCAGCTACACTTCTCTTACCACTTCTGCACAATTCAGACCACTGTCTCGAAGGTTGTGTCCGGGCAGGACCTCACCAGAGCCCAGAGATCTTTGCTGCTTCAGGGGGTGGGAGGCCAGGCCCTTCCCTCCCTGCAGGCACGTGGAAAGCTAAGCCCTCCCCTTCACACCCATCAACCCAGGCCTTTCAGATAGCCGTATTTCTGAAAAACTGTTTGTGTAATGTATGAAGACTAACTTGGATTCATGAATATTTGATTTAATATACATTTATTTCCCCTAAAGGAAGATACATTTTATTTAATACTGATTGCAGTTCTTATTACCTTCCTAAACCCAGCATACCACTCAGCATTCCAATTACGCCAGCACGCTATAGTTATGGCTGAAAAAGCACTTTCATTATAAGCTTCTGTTTTTCAACACTTGTAAAACTCCCACCATTACGTGCTCTTCCCCTGCACCCTCCTGCAAAACAATCCTTTCAGCTGAAGATGCTCAAGCCGCTTCCTAGCTGAGATAGAGCAAGACTTCAACCTGGCTGAATCAAACCTTCCTGTTCACAATGACCTAAACACATGATCCAGCACAGATATCTGACAACAGCAACAATATCTTGCTAAAAAATTCAATGACAGAAAAATTAAATCCTCACCGCTAAGTTCACATTGTGATAATTGCTTGAAGCGATTTTAAATCCGGACCAACTTTAATTCAACCACGCAACACAACGCAGAGCGCGTAACCCTACGTACAGCAATCCCTAGATCTCGTCTGGTTGCTCTGACACTTGTTGGAGGCCTTGGACGTGGAGCACATACAGGAGAAACAGAAACCCAACAGCTCGTATATTTTTCCCCAGGAAGCTTGCATTTGTTGAAGAAATCCCTCCTCTCTCAGGAGATCAATTGCATTTATGGCGCAGAGTTACCGCTGAAGAAGAGGCAACACTTCTCAGGTGACATTTTGCCCAGTGTCTTTATGTCCCTGGCTGGGATGCTAAGCACTCAGACTCACACAGCAGCCCTCTCGGATCCCCGGGCTGATTTAGGATGGATGTGGGCTTCTTAAGAGAAAAATACTTCCCACCTGTTATCTTCATGACTGCAGTCAATCTCGGCAGCCAGCATTTGGAAGAGAGTTGGTTGGCTGGTTTTACAGCTTAAATGGTGCTAAAAAGAAACAGCATAGGTCATTCTACTTCCTCTCACCCAAAGCGTTACAAAGTGCTTAGTGATGTGTCCACCAGCTTCAGTTTAGACTGGCAAGAGCCCCTCCATCAGCTGCCGAAGCGCACTTTGGAGGTGAGAAACCAGCCACCCTCAGACAGAATCAAACAACATTGACATGGGAGACTCCAAGATATTGCTCATCCCAGCAAAATGACTACACACACTTAGACGGGGGGAAGGCAATTAGTGATTTTTAAATTCTGAGCAGGGCAAGGAGTAAAATAGGAGAGACTGCCCTAGCAAAGCGTGCGGGGGCATCGTTCGAGGGCCCCAAGTGGCGAGGAGCTCCATTCTGCCCAGCGCTGCTGCCTGGCAGGCAGGACCGGGGCCGAGATGAATAGGAATGCTGATCGCTTCCACCAAAGCTCGGGAAATGCTCTCCGATCTCATTGAAGTCTCCGGAACAGTATAATTGGTTCCTTTGTCTAACTCCATCCATATCTGCAGCAATCTATTGTCCTTCGCCCGCCAGCTCTTGCCTCGTGTGTTCTGCTGCAGCCCCCCTCTACGCAAAGGGTCTATCCCGTATTATATTCAAGATTCGATAAGTGGTGTATTGCTGTGTGCTGTGTTACCGTTTCACGCCGGGATGTAGAAAAGAAAAATGCAAACAAACACTGACCGAAGGGGAAGAAAGGGAGGAAAGTAGGCAGAGAAGCAATTTGTTTTGAGGCTTCGTTACTCTCTTCTAACAAACAGATTTTTGAACAGGTGATGATCCGAGCACTTGTTTAGAAGCTAGAAGGGGTTGGGATGTACAGGAGAAACACGCGACACGCACCAAGCCTGGCTGGAGAACTGCAGGGCACGGGAAGCTTGGGAAAGTCGCCTGCGTGACATCGTAGCAAAGTTGGGCCCCATTCAGGACTCTGCTGTTCCTCTTGCTGTAGGAAAACAACGACAGAGGACAAAGTCCTTGCCCTGGGGAGCTCACAATTCAGACTACAGCAGAGGATACCTCTTGCAGAGGCATTGCCAGGCCAGGATGATGATGGAGGGACCAGCTGCCAGGCTGGGAGCCACCAGTACCTGCCTAGCAGGAGCAGCAAGTGGCTAGCAGCTCTGAGCCCCCGTCTCCAGACTCCTGCAAGCTCAGCCTGACTCAGCACACGCTGGGAGCAGCAGCTTCACTTCTCCCACCTCCTACTCACAGCACATCGCTCGCTTCCTTAAGGCTCCTTATATTCCAGGCAGACCCCAGCCAGCAGAACGAGACAGATTTACCTAACGACAACCTGCAGCATCACCCCGCTCCTGGCGCCAGTTCTGGCAGATGGACCTCTCCCGCTCCGTGTCCCTAAGCCCGTGCTGTGGACACCTCTTCTCGCAGGAATTGGAGCGTGCAGGCCGAGGTTGTGCTCGATAGATGAGCACAAGCCCTTTGCACTTCCACAGCCCTTTTATCCCAGTACTTCATAGTGCTTCAACAACCATAGATCAAACCTCCTCTGTCCCTGTCCTCGAGAGCCACAAATCTCTCTGTCTTACAGACTGGAGGACCAAAGCACAGAGGGATTTAAGGCTGAATCCCACGAGCTTCAAGCAAGGGAACTCACGTTCCCCAACCCCAGAGGCAGAGCCTCCAAATGTCCCCAGAGAAGGGGTGGCCCAGCCTCTGGGGACAGCGGTGGCCAGAACCGTGCCCGGGATAAGGGCTCCCTCTCCCGTTACAAGAGGCCGCGACCTCCACCTTTGGGTAAATCCTCAGGGGCCACGCAAAAATCCAAAAGGTAGCTGTAGGACACCGAGGAGGATCAGGCCTTGGACTAGGAAAGTATTGCCCATGACCATGTTCCAAGCACAGGGGATCCCCAAGCATTTACTAATCAGAAAATAGAGAAGGAAGGAAAGAGATCCTCAAAATAATTATTTCCATAGGGCAGGAAGGCTGGGGTGAAATGTCAGCTAGTGTGGGTTCATTTGGATTCCCAGGATCAGCACCAGTGACAAAGCTCTGGCTTGGCAACTCATTCAGAGGATTAATTTAGTGTTTACTCGCAGCATTTTTCCTATTGTCATTGCTCCTTTGCATTATGCACAAAAAAAAAAAAAAATCATCATCTTTGCTTCCTTGAGACTTCCTTCATCTATTATTGCCTGACGGGGAGGAGGGAGGCGTGGGGCGAGACAAGTGTGCGTCCTCCTGCAGTCCTCGTGTTAATTCGAAATCACGGTCCCCAGCCCTGAACACGGGTATTTGCTGCCTCTTGGCTCTGCCTATCAAATCATTATTAATCTTTCTGGCCTGTGTATATTCATTAGATAAACACCGAAACTGTGATGTTGTTTATTGTCTGCTCTGTACACATCATAACCCTGGGAAGACAAGATGAATTTGACAGCTAATGTAAAAATTACAGCAGGCAATATATCTTAGATTTGGGTGGAACACCAAGATGAGAGTTAATCAATAAAATCCTAACTTAGGTATTGTATGAAATGGCACTTCATTCATTATTAGGAGTTGGTATAAAACATGATTTACTGGTTTGATATATTGGCCCTTCACCTTGGGGACCTATTTTCAAATCCAGTCCAATCCAATGTGACTAAAGATCCCTCTAGCCTGAGGGCTTGGGAAGGAGACTGTTGCCAGAAATTTATGTGAGCTTGCTTGTAATACATGGTTTGTAGGCAAAGAATGGCACGTGGATGCTGCAAGGCTTAACCCCCAAACCAGCACTGACAGTCAGCCACTCCCTTTAAAAACCAGGAAGCAAAAATAAACAAGTGGTGGGCATTTCTTTCTCTCCTCTTGGATTTTACCCAACCCCTTGACAGCAAGCGCTGTATCACAGCTCAGACTGCTTTCCACTTTCATTTTCTTTTCTCCCTGCCTAGTGGAGCTCCAGGAAGAACTGCTTGGGTTTTTTTTTTGTAGACCTCAACATGAAAGGCACCTTCGAGTTCCTAAAGACGGATCCAGGGGGGATAGGACATCTCAGGCCCTGCCCAGCGGAGGTGCTCCAGAGGGTCTCACCAGGTCCCCAAGGAGCCAGATTTACATTTACGCGATGTCAACCTGGCGCTGAACTCCAGCACAGGAGACAAGTTCCAGCGCTGCACCATGTTCTCCTCAATGTCACAGATCTCAAGAAGAACCATAAAAACCCCACACAAATCAGCTCTCCATGACCTACATTTTGAGTTACTCGTTAAAATACCTCCTTTCACTCTTCCACCCTAACAAAGGACATTTTTACTAAATAGGGGAAGGAAAAAAAAAAGAAAAGCCAATGTTTTGTAGTGTTTCATTTCTTGTAGGGAAATACAACTGGCAAAACTGGGTCTTTTCTCAGTGCTTAGGTATTGAACTCCACTGAATTCTCCCGGTATTTTTAAAGCCGTACTAACACATTAGTCTATGCTACAGCAGCTGCCGAATCATTCCTCATCGATTTGGAAGTCTGTTCCATGTAAATAAGACCTTGCTCCCGCAAAGAACAAGTTTAACTGTAATGCTAACCATAATACCCCCAGAACAGACCTCTCCTGGAGCCGCTCTGCCATGGAGCTCCTTTATCTCCGTTCCCCCGCCACTCTAGGCAAGACAGTGAGGAGACGCTCACACGCTCCAGTAAAAGAGATCCCAAGCACTCTTCAAAATTAAGTGGGTGGGTTTTTGTGGTTTTTGTTTTGTTTTTTTCCAAAATCCCTACAGTTTTTGCATCAGGGTATTGTACCACTATGCACAGCATAAACTCAGTCCTTGTACAATATTTCAAGAAAAAAACCTTCAATAATTCGTAGAGAAAACACATGGTAGCACAGCCCATCCTCCCTGTTCAAAAGGCACAGAAACCAGTGGTTTGCTCTCCTGCTGTCTTTTTACAATCAATTGCTCCATGAGACCTTGTACAAAAGACCTGGCTCAGGTGTCCTATGAATCTAGTAGCCATCACAGCCCAGTAAACCTGAATGAGAAGTGGAATGATTTAGATGCTAATGACTAATGGAGTGATATCTGTCTGTGCAATTGGCAGCCATGCAGGAATAGCAGTGAGCTTTCTCAGGTCTTGCCTGCGCAGGGAGAAGAGAAAGATCCCTTATCGCATTTTATAAGTTTGCATTTATAGGGCAAATAAAATAGAACATTTTTAAAACCAGGAAGCATTTCAGAGAACAGATTTTTTTTTTTTCCATATAAAAATCACAGATAGAATTTAACTTTAAATACTTTTCAGGCTAGCAGAAAAAAAAAGAAAAAAAAATCAATTGAACTGATTACCTTGTTGAGTATCAGTGAAGATTTTAGTTGTCTTTGTAATTGCACTTTTTCCTTGCTGGCTTTTAAACATAAAAGGAAAGTGACTTTACTGCTGTAGTAAAACCACGGGCCTTAGTCAGAATCAACAAAGCAGAGTATTAACCCCCTCTGCGCTGTTTCAGGCACCTTTCCAAGGCTTTCTGCTCAAAAGATCAATGGCAAATTTATCTCACATGCTTTAAAGACAACACTTGTTTGCTCTCCACCCCTTCCCACCAAAAAAAACCCAACAGCTAATTCTGACAAGCTCCTAGAAAGAGGATTTCAAGGACCTGGCCATTGTTCACTGTAAGAAGTAAAGTGGCTTCCACCGAAAAAAAGAGGCTGTGTATCAGGTTCCCAGTGGCTACAGGCAAGGTGAGTAGGAGACAACTCGCTGCTGCTGAAGAGCCAGTCTTCCTTGTGATTCAGCATCCCTCCACGTGCCAGTGATCTGCACCTTTCCTCGCTGCTTTTCACCTGCAGTGGCATGGTTTCAAGAGCCACTGGGACCTGCATTCAGACTGCTTCAGCCCATTGGGTCGGAAGAGCAGAGGTGCGCTGCCGCATGAGTAGAAAGCTCTCAGAGCCTGCTGACCAGCCAGAGAGCACGCTACACTCCCATGGAGAAGGTGATCTCCTGGGAGTACCATCTAAAACTCTGCACAGCCCTATCAGATTAGGTCAACACCAAAGTTTCTTAGGTCAATACCATTTCTCAGGTCGGGACAGAGAACACCAACAGCAAGATCTGCCCTTGGCAGATTCCACAGACCATTGGCGTTAGCATCTCCAGCATTCTCCCCTGCTCCATCAAAGTGACAGAAACTATTCAGGCCACGTTGGACTGCTTCAGCCTCCCCTGCATCTTCTGCCTCCCCCGGTTCGCCATATCAGTGCATCTTCAACGCCAAAAGAATTTTCACACTGTCATCTGCTCGTGAATGAGATTCTGCACATGTCTGCTGAGATCTAGATACATTGCTCTCCACTCATAACAGACATGGTTACAAGACAATCAGTTAAAGGGAACAGAAATAGATTTCCCAAACCAAACATCATAAATTCAGTGCTTCATCCCTCCTGGTTTAAAACCAACACAAACTGTGAGTATGAAGGTGACACTTCCAAGGTTTCTGCAGCCCCGCTGGCTCTCTGGACAGGGAGCAGGGCCAGAGGGAGGCAAGGACTGGGGCTGGAGAGGCAGCTTCCCTCCAAATAATCATCCAGGAGCTAAATAGACTTTCCTCAGACAAACAAATAAACTAAAATAGCAAAGATCCTGCATTCAATAACCACCCCTGGTCAGAATTTACTCTGCTTCTGCTGTCCTGGGTGCTCTAGACAGCTATTCATGTATTCCCCCTGCCACCCTAAATCACCACCTCTACTGCAACATTTTTCTTGTCTCCCTGTTAGCAGGCATAGACTGTCATTTATGTGCAAGACACGCCGAGGATGGAAGGAAGGGAAGAGCCCCTGGATCCAGGTGACAGGGCTGCCTCCAGCCTCAGCCCCCACCAAGGGGGACAGGACCCCGAGTCCCACCTCACTTGCTGTTAGACTCGCTCCCATTGCTGGAGCTTTCTGGACTCCCAAAATCAGCTCAGGCCCCTCTCTGGATACTTCAACAATTTCTGTTTCACTGACTTTTGAAGTTGCACTTCTTGCCCTTCAGGGCTCTGCATTTTCATCCACATGGCTTTCTAGAGCAGGTGAGGTCTTACCTGGTTAAACCTGCTAAAAACAAGTCCAGCTAAAACCACAATGCCCAAATTTACCTCCGTTGGGATCCCAGCCAGCTGGCCCTCCTCTAACAGCTCCCCAAAACCTGCAGCTGTTGGCACTGAAATATCATAAGCAACTAAGGGGAAACACTGTGGAAGTGACAGAGATCACACGGTTTGAAAGATTTCAAAGCTTGTTCTGGGACTGACACAGAAGCCTGGTAGGCACTTGCTAAACTCACAGTTTGCTCTCACTCCATAGACCAAGGCTGTTGTGAAAGCTAATCTGCAAAGCACTTGGCAGGGAGGAGATCAAAGGGACATCTACTAAACGACTTCAGCGTTTTTGTCTGGGCAGGAAGCAGCCAAGTCAACAGATTTTTCTTAGTTCCTCGCTTCTCCATAGGGCTGGTCAAAGGCACCTTAAATGTATTAGAAAGCCACTGCCCTCTCCTTTTCCACAGCTATGGATGGCATCTCCTGTTTGCCTTCCACAGCGCCCGCCTGGCAGACTCCTCTGCCAGCATTCACAAAGGCTTGGAGCACACTGGATCTTCCCAATTTTCTCCCTGGATGCCCACGCACAAGGTCCAGCGTGGTCCTTTCATGGAGCAGAGAGTGGACTCGTTGAAAAAATCTTCCTTTCGTAGAACAGGATATACAAGGAACAGAGAGGAACAAGTTTGGCTTCGTATCTGAGCTCACCCTAACGCCTACGGCTTTATTGCCTGCTTTCAGATGGGCAAGAGCGACAACGTTATTCACGAAACCAGGCTTTGGGCCCATATAGCCAAGTTCTCCAGTTGGCTTCAGCAAGAAACCCAAAAGCACCAGCTTACTCCTGCAAACCGGCCCAATGTCAATACACAGTGAACAAAAGCAAGAACAGACAAACCCAACACCGACAAGCCTTTATTAATTAACTTCTTGCACACAAGCCCTTATTAAGCCAATGCTCACTAAAAAAAGGGAATGAAAATACCTGGAGAACAACTGCCCTCAAAGACACATGCACACACAACCCTAAAACAAAGGAACTGAGATTCCAAAATGATTTTCAAAGAAAATTAACCGTGGGGGGGAAAAAACCCGTTTCTATTTTGCATGCCAGAATTAGACCTGATGTGCAGTGCTGCGTAAATGAACACCCACAGAGGCACAGCAACGCCAGCGTACAGCCAGGAGGGCTGAGAGTTGCTCTGTGTTTAGAATGAGCCCTGTGCTCTGGCTACCGCAAGTCAAATAATGATTTTCTAAGAGGGAGGGGGAGACAGAATAGTACCTATGTGTGCACACAAATTATCGGGCTTCTTCAACATGTATGTTCAAACACAGAAAAAACAACAACTAGCAGACAGAGTTCTCATCTTAGTGAGATGAACAAAAAACCTACACAAATTTAAGCTAAAATATTGACCTGAAATCTTTTCCTACAACAGCTTACAAAATCCTAATCCAACGCACATTTGAAGCGCCCGTGTTATTCACTGCGCGTTAGCAGCCCCCCGCTCTGACCCAGCTTTGCAGGTGGGTCTCGCACTAAAGTGGCCATTAGTCAGGAATGGTTTCCACTGAATATCTGGAAGCAGCACCGCGCTTAATGCCGCGCGAGCCATTTACACATCGCCTCTCCGGCGCCAGATTCCCGCCGCATGCAAGCCTTGTGCTCTCCATCCTCGCGCTGTATGTTTCTGCCCTCATCCTGACTGAGGATTTAGCTCCTTGTTGTCAGGGGATGAATGTTTTTATTCTGTTTGCTCCCAGGCCAGTATCAAAAGCTCCCAGTCCATGGGTTAACCAGATGATCCTTTAATACACAAAGGACCCCCAAACAGCTTAACCTTAACCCATCCGTAAAGATTCCACCCAGCCTGCTAATGCTGTCCTGAATCGTGTTCTCTATTATTACTTCTGAAATCCGTTAAAATTTCACACAATTTCCTGCACAGCAGTGTATATAATAGTGCTGGGAGCCAATATGTTTCTATAATTGGGCCTGTAGTGGGGCAGAGTCCAAAGCAATTAATCCAGCCTCCTTCCTTGTTTGCGCCCATATAAAGCTGACAGGGTAGAGAGTAATTGGAAGTGAGCGGCCTCTATCCCCTACTTTAAATTAATATTTTCCTGTTCTGATTTAATTTCACCCGGTAACAGTGACACAAAGACACGCCATGTCAAGCACTAAGTAATCTGCAGCAGCTGCCTTAGGAGGAAACTTTTATTCATCAGTAATATACTGACCTGTATATCACTCCACATACAGTACACAATATTCCTGTCAAACAGACAGCTGCATTTAACTCCGTATAATCAGCAGGGATGGGAGAAAGAAAAAATATATATAGCATATACATAGTGCTATATATATGGGGGTGTGCACGGAACATACAAAACAGACACAGGAATTTAATTAATCATGAAAAATTCAGCTTTCCAAGGGGGGGGGGGGGGGGGGGCGGAATTAAATGGCAAATATAAAAAACATGCTAATCAGCAGAGCCAAGAATCCATGCAAATGAAAAGCCAGAAGTAATGGCCAAAACACCCAGGCCATTAAATCAAATCACTGAGAAAATAATGGCTAAACTCTCTCTTACTTGTAACACTCAATTTATGTAGTCAATATGGCTCTGAATGAATGAGTGAAGGTACTAAGAGCACAAATCTAAATTCAATATACATATCTTAGAAAAATCCCCAGCGCACGCGCTCGCACGCTGACAAGCCATATAAAGCAGGCGTTGCTATTGCATGTGGTGTGGAAGCAGAAAGAAAACTGGCTTCGTTTAAGAGGATTCCCTGTTTACAGCAGACAAAATATCTAAATACACACAGATTATTGTAACAAGTCCACAGCTGCCGAGGAATTTAGGGGAGTCTGTGGCAAGCTGGGACAAGCCAGGGCTTGGAAGGAAACTGGGACCCTTCTCCCCACATACACCAGCTGCAATTCCTTGAGCTACCCTGAGACCACCCTTAGCTGCGAGCTGCCCAAGGTCTATGTCGCAGTTAAGCAGATCTTCCAATCTAGTGGAAAACACTGAAGCTGTTTGCACTTCAGCACCTGGTATATCCATATATGATGGCTAAAAAGTATGCAATATATTTTTTTATGCCTAGATAGACTGCTCAGCCACGGACCTGAAGGAGGACCTCGCACTTCAAGCAGCATTACTTGGCAGAAGCAAGGTTTTTATTTTCCAAATAAATGGGGGTGCTCAGTGTAACCCCCCAGGTTTCTTTTCAAACTCAATGAGCAAAGGTTTCAGGGGAATTTGAAGGTAACAGCTTCTTTCTATCCAGTCCACATTCAAGCTGCGAGGCAGAGATGAGAGTGCCATGCTGGATAATACCACGACGACCATGGACACTGCTTCCCCGAGCAAGGGCCTCCTGGCCCAAATCAGAACGACAGTGGCTGTTAGCACCCAGCACACTCGGTTCTCTGCGAGCTTGGGAACACAAAGGAGCCCCAGAGGACCAGTTTGCAAGATGAAGGATCTTCTGCCTTCAGCCCGCATGGATTCAAACACCCCAAAACGGAGATCGTAGTTTACAAACCGATGTTCAACACGCAGCCAGAAGCGTCCGTGTCGGTGACACAGGAGGAGCCGCGTGAGGTTTGCTGACAGAAAAGTGGAGTCTTGGGAGACCACTGAGGGACATGGCAGCTTAGCCTTCTGTGGATCAGCAGCTTATTTCCAGTTGCTTAAATTTTCTCTCCCTCTCTTGTTCTTGATTCCGTCGGATTTTCTTCCTACTCACTAGTATCACGTTTTCATTTACAGGCAACGTGCTGAGGCTGGAGATGATCACCAGCACTGGTAGCCAGCAATAGAGCTGACACAGGGGCCTACCTCTAAAGCGTCCCCTGCATCAGAGCACAGCTAAGCTGCCAGATGATCCCACAGCAGCAGTCGTAACCCAGCGAGACCCCATCTGCCTCCCCTCTGGGAGCCGAGGCCGTTGGGCATCCTCACCAGCTATCACGGTGCACTCACTTGCTCACAGAACCAGTGCCTGCCCTTGCATGCGCCTTCACTCTCAGAGGTACTAAAAAAGCCCTGGGACCAGCCATCTCCCCAAGAAACTCCATCTCCTCACTGCAGCCCTGCTCCAGCTGCCATCACAAGAGGCAGGATCACCTCCCGCAGCTGTAGCACAGCTTTCACCAAGGCCCCTAGAACCCCCAAACCATCGAATCTGCAAAATCCTGCAGAGCTCTAGTGTTTGGCCCACAGCTGAGGACACCTGAAGCTCTTTCCACCCAACAGGCTTGCACCCATGCCAGCGGTGGTAAGGTGTCAATTTTGCAGGAGCAAGGAGGTTTGGCTCTGCACCTGGTTAGTTCTCTTACAGCCTGTTTAGTGCTGCTCCTGTCACCTGCCAAATCCATTCACATCACACCAGATTTCTAAATCTGCGCTTGTTTCTGCATCCAAACAAAAAAAAAAAAGCTCTTTCCAAACAATACTTTAAACACAACAGCACGTCCCATCATGGTTCTGCCACACATGAAACTCCAGCAGAATAAACACCATGAAGAAGCAAGCTTGCTGCTTAACGGCAAGGTTTCTTCTAAAGAAAATCATCACAGAATGAGTCGCAGCAGCATCCTTCAGCTGCCCAAGGGCCACTTTGGTACTTTGGGGAAAGCTGCAGCAGCACTGGAAGGTGCAGAGTAGAACTGCTTTAGCCAGGACAGAAACCTTCCCAGTCCAGCACGGCAAGCTGCAGCACGAGGATCCTTTTTATTTCAACAAAACCATGCAATGACAATACCAGCGATATATCTAACTGCACACACTCCTGCTCTTATTCAGCACTTTGCCTCGAGGCTGCACTGACACAATCCTAGCCTTTTTATCAGTTTTCCTTACTTAATTTTGCTAAACTCTGCTGTCAAAAATAGTAAATAGGAAGCAAATAGATCACACCAATTCTACTCATTATTTCCATTGATTTTAAGTCTGAACAGCGCTAATATGATCACATCACAAATTGTCTATTTCTAGAAAGAAAAGTTTAAAAAATGGTGAGTTATCTGTTCTTGCCCCAGAGTGCCGGGCAGCGCTGTAACCAGCTGTTACCCGTCCTCCCGAGGTGCCCGCGGTTCGTGGCAGAACAAATGAGCCCTTTGTGCCGTTTTTGCATAAATGTTTGTCAAACGTCTCGGGCTTCTCTCACAGCGTCGGCTATGAAGGAACAGGAGTAAAATTCCCTAGAGCAGAAGCGCGTGCGAGGAGTTATCCACTTAGGCTAAAGTCCTCATCAATATATTTTTGTCTCGTGAGGGTCCGCATGCAAAGAGGAGAATAAAGTCAGCGATCACCATGCAAAGGGTGGCTGCAGCAGAACAGGCAGGTGCAGGCAGCACTTCAGCAATTCTGCGGCGGCACGAACCTCCTCTGGCTGGCAAAAAATGCTGGAGCCAGCATTAAAAAAAAAACAAACCACCCTCAAAAGCTTTTTGAGCATCAGCCTTGCAGCCAAGCACACCCAGCACACTTCGATTTTGATGTACAGTTTGAAACAAATCAATAGCAGTATAATAATACTCAGCACGCTGTGTAATTTTTATATCATTAGTTTTCATTTTCCGCTCCCCATGCATCAAAAAACTTACAACGGGCTCGTAAAGTTTATTTAGTATTCCATGAATTCCTAATCAGTTTCATTTCATAATGATTCAGAGCGGCCGTTGCCAGGGCCCCGGTGTCAAAAAATCGATAAAACCAACACACTTTTCCTGATGGCGGCTGCAAAAGGATCTATTGTAGGGGAATTATGATTTATGTCTGGGCTGCACCACGAGCAGCGGCAAGCGACAGCCTGGCTCAAGAGCTGAGATGTTCGCCAATAATGATTTATATGCGTGCCTCTCCCCTCCTCCAGCTCTTCTTGCCCCCCTCCCGCGCACCACCACCGGCCCCATATGCCGTGCCGCAGCGGCGTGGGCTCTCCCGTGCCTGGCTGCAGCTGGGTGCTGCAACACAGACCCCAGCACAAGCCCATCCGTGGGCCCACGGCTCACCGGAGCCGATGCTGTCCCCCGAGCCGATGCTGCAGAAGGACAGAACGCCGCGGCACTGCCCCAGTCACACCCCCCGCTCCCTGTGTCCCCAGGCTCTCGTGACAATCTATTCAGCTCCGGCTCCAGATGAGCACGGGGACGGTTCGATTTTCAGCGACGTGCAGAAGGTGCCTATTTATCTTGGGGCACCCATTCTGTCAAGCCTGCCCGGGGTAGCGAGGGTGGCGTGCGAGCGGCTGCCGGAGAGAGCCCGTGCCTCGCTGAGTATGCAGGCACGGGCCAGAAGAAGGTAAAATGAAAACCGTGCGGGGAAATAAGGACAGGTGGCACTGAGGTATTCTAAAAGAAAAGTTAAAGACTTTTAAGGAAAAACCCTTTTCTGAACACTAAGAACCCAAAATCTGCAGCTACCTTCTATCATGTGGCACAATTTCCTTAAAGTAGGGATATTCTGGGTTAGGAGGGTGGAGGATGGTTATAACTGGTAATTTGGAAGTTGCTCATATAGGACAAGGAAGCAGTAATGTGCAGAGATAGCACTGGGTTCTGCTTCATTTAATGTGTTAATCAGGTTGGTGGGTCTCCACCGGGGAAAGGGAAGGCCAAAGCAGCATATTGGAAAACAGAAAGAGCAGGTAGACCTTGTTGTTAAAGTCCTGTTTACAGAGAGGATTAACAGCATCATTTAAACACCTAAATGAATTTATTGAGATGCCTTTACTACTCCTTTCTCATGTCAATGGAGACTTGTCAGCAGCCCTGCTCCGTCAGCAGCTCGACTCCCCTCACGCTGCTCCAGGAGGAGAGGGAGCTGTTGTTGCTCCTCTAAGCAGAGTCCTTCAGCCTCAGAGCCACCAGCCACCTTTCCATCCGAATTTTACCACCTTTATTAAGATGTACAGCAGCATGTATGATTAACAACTTGCTTTCACCTCTTCTGCGCTCCAGCAGAAGCTGTGAGAAGGAAGATGTGTTTGGAGTCACCAGGAACCAACACGGAGCACCAGCAGCTTACAGCACAGCCTGCTCCATTATGCCAGCTGATAGAGTAAATTAGTCGGGTTTTTCCTACAGCAGAAATAGCCTGCTTTAATAAGTACATTAGGTAAGAGGGGGAAGAAAAGAGGGAGAAATATTAAAATAATCTCCCTCTTAGGTGAGCTGCCTACCAGAAATAAGCAGGTTCACATCCAGAGCACACTTGCTCTTGTCCTGAGGAGCAGACCATGCACTCACTCCTACCTTTAAGCCTCTAGTGATCACAGAAGAAATGCTCAACTCTGGGGGCTGGCTGGGGGGAAGGAGCACACGTAACCTATGAGTACAGCACATGCAAACCATCGCCTGCCTTCCCTCCATCTGACCAGCTGGAATATTGCCTGGAAACTACCGCAAAAAAATTCTGCGCAGAGCAAGACAGCCACACAGAGACACCAGCAGCTATCGCTCCTGCTCCACTGCTTTACAGCAGTCACACTTGGAGAAAAAGGGTGGTTGTTTCCCCCCCAGTTCTGCACACAGAATTGCCTGCAGGCAGCGGGAGAAGCTTGGGAGCAACCTCGCTGGAGTGCCAGGCTCACTCCCTGCCCGTGCTCCTGGGCTGTTCATCCTCTGTTCCTTGCGGTGGGAAAGCAGAGTATCCAGGTACAAACAGTCCCCAGACCTTGGCTGCTTACCATTAACTTCTTGATACAAATGCTGTTTCATCTCCCTGACATTTACCAGGAATGCTAAAACATTTCGGCTAAGTAACACCTAAGACACTCACTACAGACTGTCAGTATACGCTCCATGACTGGCACATTTTCCCTTTTTAACTCAGCAAAAGGAGGAGGACTTCACAGCACTGTATTAATGTCAGCATGGATTTGCCTGTATCAATGGTAAAACTGGTATTTCAGACACCCTGTACAGTTAGAACAGGCCAAAGTGCTGCCCGGTGCATCAGGACAGAAGCCGAGGTTCAGTTGGAGCTAAGGTGTTAATTTGACAGACTGAGGGGAAACAGACATCAGCCACACACTCGACCTCGTGCTTCCCGCAAAAATCTGTTGAGAGTTAGAAGAATGAACAAATTGATGTTTTAAAGTGAGCATGTGAATATTAGAAATTGCGCCTGTTGGTTTTTCATCATCCTCTATTTAAACAGATCATGTTTGTAAGATTTTTCTCTGTTAAAATACAGAGCTGAAATTTTCTTTTAAAAACACAGCTGAGATTCACACCTAGCTCGCTCATCGCCCGGCTCTAGATCTTCGAGTTAAACATTGCTTGGTCTTTCTATAAATACATATAGTTAGAAGGTTGAAAATTAAGTATTCAGCACTAGCTCTTCAGCAAGTCTCTAGTAAACAAAAGGGAAGTTTAAGTTGGAATTATGCCACTTGGTTAATAACAAGCAGTTATGATGAGATGATTCAATAGCTTGGGTGAAATGAAGGTCCCAGTGATACTATTTCATCCATTTATTTACACATGTCATGTTCACACACATACACATTCACATTGTTTGCTGATTATCTCAGAGAAGCAAAGGTTGAGATCCAGGCTTCTCTTGGTCTCCCTCCTCCGGTATGAACATGGTAGATTAAGAGTATGCCTGCTAGCAAAGCGCTGAGACACCCAAGGGTGGTGTTCTTATTTGGGGAGGAATTCTATCAAAAGCATCCTCTTTAGCAGGAACATGCAAGAAATCTTTGTACATTTTTAGTACTTTCCTTAGTCTTTGACAGAACAGTTGACAGACATTTGCTACCAGCATGAAGCCAAGTCTAACAGAAGTAATTAGCCACCAGCTTTCAAAATTTATATTCTCTTTGCGAAGCGAGACAACCGATTTATTTATTTTCAAATTAGGCTGATGAATCATGGTGCTTTAGGGAACCTGAAGTGACAGCAGAGGTTTTGTACTATGTTTCACTATGTTTTCCCTCCAGCTGATTTCTGATTACACAAATGAAGTCCAAGGGGAAGAGAAGATCTGGCACAAAGTTTAGAGGGGAGAAGTAGCAAGATGTAGCCTGTATTCAGAAGAGGGGGAAAAAAGCTAGTTCAGTGGAGAAAGATGCACAAAATGGTGAAAGCTATGAGGATTTGACTCTTGCATTTGATGAGAGCTGCCGTACAGCCACATTCTCCTCCTGGTCCCGTCGCGGTTTGCTCACGCCTGCCTCCGAGATGCTGAGCACCAGCTTGCTCAGCGAGGAGCCCCACAAAAGGCACAGGTTCTTAACAACCGATTGCACCTCCCCATGAAAGTAGAACTGGGCCAGCAGAGAGCACGCACCTGCACATAAATATCTTCTGCTAAAGAAGTTTAGCCCTACTTTTATCACCTTTGAATTTAGCCCAGGAATTACTGTATAAAGTCATTAAGACTTGCAATCTTATTTACAAGACATTTTTTAGAAAGACAAAAAGACCTGCATGGACAACATAATTACACTGCGGTTGGCATAAGTTAGCAGTTTCAGTACAGCCACATTAAAAAGAAAATAGAGTTTTCTTCCCCTCAAAAAAGTAGACACTGCTTGGAACTGCACTTTTATTATATGGGGGGGGGGGGGGAACCAGCTAAAATATTGAGATTTAAGGGAAAAAAATAATCATGGGTTTATGTTCACAGGCTCCTGTGAATATTTTCAGCATATTTCACCATATCATTGCACGGTGGGCACTGTTCCTGCTGCCAGAATGGATGTTCCATCATTTCTATAGTGGGCCTGCGTGACATTCATTAAGTGCAGCTACAAAGGGAGAGGGTTAAACAGCGCGGCCTCTTTTCTCTGATTTGGTCATACATCAGCAAGCGCTCCAGGTTAAATGCCCAGAATACCGCAGCAGATGGATAGGGAGAAGGAGAGCGGCAGATACTTCACCCCACACTACTTAACCCAGGGAAATGAGTCTCGGAGTCGGTGTCATGGTAAAATATGGAAGCTCACTCAGATAATGTGCAGTTGAAAATTTTTTTCCCAAGCCTTTACAACTGACTGCACGTTAAGATACCACATACCCCCTTCTGCAAACTGCCAGCTCACTCCGGCAACGGTAGCTACTTTTGTGCGCAATTTGTCTTTATTGACTATCAAAGAAGAATTTTAACCCACACTGCAGTCAGTAATACAAGCCCAAAACATTCCTTCTTTGCCTCTAATTTCACCCCAAGAGAAACTGTGCGCTGGGAAGGTTGTTTTTCCTTACCCAAAAAGTCCTTATGAAATAGCCAGAATGGCCACTTGCTACTTCAAAGACACCAGCCTGACGTGCTGTACCAGCATCTGAAAGAACAGGTCACACGCTCACCTCCGTTTTGGGAATGCTTCGGGACCCCCAGGCCTCCCAGCGCTGGGTGCTGCACAGACTGGGTTACCTGCCCAGTCCCCCCAGCAGCTGTGTGTCCCATCTCCGATTCCTCTGCACTACCATCTCACTACTCGCCTGCTCTGGGTGACCCTGCTTCAGCAGGAGGGTTGACTGGGTGACCCACAGAGGTCCCTTCCAACCCCTACCATTCTGTGATTCTGTGATTTCCAACCGCTGTACTTTCAGGTGTTGATTTTTATTTCAAAGGCTGTTTTTAATTCTCAGTCATTTCACAGCTAAAGGTAATGCACATTTTTGATCGTGCAATGTTCCAATATTCAGGATTCGTCTGGCTGCACAACTGTGTTTCTGCTCATTTCCACAAGAACCCAACGCCAGCATCTTTGGGAAAATACACAGTTTAAACTCCTCTCACTAGACTGCTACCATCGTGGGATCTTTGCAATGCATCTGCGAGGCAGGCAGCCAGCTGAAAGGTGGTAGTCCCACAGCTCAGGGTCCCAAAGAGAGATTGCTCGAAACACGCCCTCACCTGCTATTAGGGTGACTCTCACACCTGAGCAAATCAGCTGCTCATGAGACTGTCAGTGAGTAAGTGAGTAAGAGCTAATTGAAGAGCGCCATATTTCAGAGATTATGAGACTAAGAAACAGAGATCAGAGCCATGTCCTCATGCAGCTTAACAACAGCTAAAGAACGGTATGGTACACACACCGTGCAGAGCCAGCCCCTGGACACAAAGGGCCCTTCTGTATTTTACTCAGCAATGACTGAAATGGTTTTGTTCTCCCATAAAGCTAAGCCTAAAGTTTTACTTGTCCAGTTCACGTATAGAAAAGAGTAGGGTAAGGGTGAAGACGCATTGCTAAGACAGAAAGAACGAAGCACTTGGTACTGTCTGCTTCAGTTTATTCTATCCCCCACAAAAAAAAAGAAGTAGAAATCAGAATCCAACTACTCCATGCAAATGAAGACACAGTTCACACCCGTGAGTATTTGGTACATGAGCATACACGCACATACGATCATAAGGCTATGCCAATAATTTACATTCTGACATGGAGAAATAACTATAGAGTTGTAACCATAGTCTTTCTTTTCCCTTAATAATCATAATGGAAAATCCAGAGCCCTGCAACATCTATTGTGTTTTTTTAATATCTCAGAAATAATTGCTAATCAAAGCTTCACACGGTGGGGCCAGTAGGAAGTGGATACATGTCCTCAACACAAAATTTTCATGTGAGCTGAAGGAGTGGGAAGATGCAGGGACACCTAATTTCCACCTTGCGATCCAACTCCATCTGATGAAAAAGATTGCCCAGCAGTCAAAAATCAAAGTCACACTGTCCTGGTGAGAGCCGGAACGGTGACAGGTCCTAGCATGCCGGGAGAGCAGGCATGCAAGCAAGTGAAAATTTGGTCTCCACTAGGTGTGGAAAGTCAATGCTATTTGTTTTTAAAGTTATTTTAGCAAACACGTAGTTTTTGTTCTCTTATCAAGACTGATTCAATACACAGGGGTTCTACTATCTTATTAACCTTACCAAGTCTTTTCCATTACATTTTTTAAAAAATTATTACTGTTTATTAGTGCCAACTCCATCACAAGAAATTCAGACGGTTTTCCTGAATCTGTGCCTGTTACAGCAGTTCATGATTTGTTCTGTTCTGGCAGGAGAAAGAGAAATTTATAGAGAAAGAAAACAGTTTAGTGGCAACTCCTTATCACTAAAATATTTACCATCTGAAAGAATTTTTAAAGCTGAGTAATGCAATACTCACTCAATTAACAGCTCGCCTTGCTAATTAGGTAATTCCTTGCTAATGAGGTAGCAATAAGCTGAGCAGCAGACATGCAATACGAAGACAAGGTCTTCCCAGGCAATTTGCTACTTCTGTCAAAGCAGCTAGTGACACTTCTCCTTCCCAGCCCGCTTTTTCCCCCCTGAAGAAGGCACCGCTCGGGAAGTGCTGAAGACGACATTAACAGAGAAAGGCTGTTGTGATCCCTGCCCTGCGCCTTGCTCTGTGGCATCCCAGGAACACCGGGCAGCGAGACTTCTCAGCCCCCGCGTAGGTCCCAACTCCAGATACGCCTTGGAGGCCAACACAGAGCTCATGCACATCCCCAGCCTCACCGGCGAGTCTGTCTGCAGGCGCAGGGACCAGTTTTATAACAAAAATCAGATGCAAGCACCTTTGTAAAGAAGCCCTTCGCTCTTCCTGCAAGGGCTTCTCCCAGCCAGATTTCCTACCAAGGGGAAGATTTAGGCCAGATGTTGAAGCGTCATTGTGTACCTGCTGGACAATGCACAGGATGACTACAGGACTGGCAAGCCAGAGTAATAGGACAGGGAATACACTTCAAGTAGAGAAAGTTCAAGCACCCACAGACCACATCTTCTGGTAGCTTCCATGCTGGGGTTCAGCCTTAGAAGCTGCTTCCTTGTTCCCGATTCACCTCCCCAGTGCATCGACATGGAGCCTCCCACAGAGACAAGCAAGCTGCCCAGAAATCCTCTCCCACCTCCATTCAATTCCTGGTGATCATTACCAGTTAATTATAGTGCAACGCAGAAGCTTCGATGCAAAGAGGCACTCCAGGGAAAAAGAAACACGCACATGTCTCTCCCCCAAACTGAGAATGC